>NW_026057585.1:32742918-32838044 GCF_023721935.1 Panthera uncia
TGGTAGAGCCTCACATTTCTGAGAATCTCCTACCACACCCTCAGTGCCTGAATAATGCTTGAGCACTGAACTGGGGACCAGGAGGCCTAGTTCTAATGAACAGCTCTGTCACTAACTCACTGGGAGACTTTTAACAAGTTACTTTCTGAAAGTTTGGAATCTCAGTTTCCTCATCTGTAATGAAAAGCTTAAATTACTAGAACCACATAGAACTACGGTCTACAGAGCATAAGAGCTCGTACAGCAGGGTCTTAAGAGTCTGCCCTGATGACTGAAGGGACACCCAACAAGTACTCCCTCCATCTCATTCCATGGCATCCTTTCCATTGCTTTCTTAAGTCTAATATACAAAAACAAAACAAAACAAAACAAAACATGTTTCTATTGAAAAAAAAAAAATTAACCATGAGACCTGTAGGTCTCCAAGATCTCTACCAATATGCTCTGCTTATTCTTACAAAACCTTTGCTTTTCTCCACTTTGCTCTACATCCTGGGAAGCTCACCTGTATGGACTGCATCAACATGTTCCCTGTCCTATGGCTTCCTTTTGGTTTGGTCAATAGAAGAGAGTACCAGAAACACAAAGGAGGGAAGGAGATAGAGGTTGGGTTATTAATTCTCAGTGGCTAAGTTCAAAGACTACAGCTCCTATTGGGTGGCCCTCTTCAGGTTTAGGAGAATGTGACATTCTGTGGCCCCATCTGGTCTAGAGGTGGTAATGGCTCACTGCTGTTGCTAGCCCTGGGGTGCATAATTATCCTTTGGAAACTTGTTGCATTGAAAATGTGTCTAGTTTAGGTCTATACTTTTGTAAATTGTCCCTTCTTTAAATAGTTGTCCTTTGTCCATTTTGAGTGGGCCATCAGAACCCTGCTGTATGATCTATTAGGATTTCAGGATCTATGATTCCATGCATAATAAACATAGGTTCACCTACCCCATATCCATTCTCATATTACTTAAATGTCTGCTAAATGCCAGGTACACTTGACAGTGGATAGTTCTTTCAGCTCCAACATTCTTTCAGCCTTTGACTCAAAACCCTTTATCAGAATTTCTTTGTAAAGCAAAAGTAGGCAAAAGATAGAACAAAAAACTGACATCTAGGTATTTTCCCCCCAAATATCTAAAAGAATAAGCACATACTTTTCCCCGATTGTTGTTGCTTTTATTTTGTTACTTCTCTGTTGAACAAACATCATGGAGTACCCGTGTTCTAGGCATTTGGATTGACTCTGGAGATATAGGTCCAGCACTAATGTCAAGGATTTTACAGACCCATGAGGGAAAGACAAGTAAATTTACCTATCATACTCATGATTCTCTTTCAGACTTGCAGAGATATCCTGCAGCATCAAAGACAGTTCAGAATCAATCTTTCAATAAGGATCGCAATGAAAATGTGTCTGGTTAACTTTAGTTACTCTGAATATAAATTTTACTGTTAAAATATAATAGGTTTCTAAAATGAATTCTCATTCATTTGGATTCTACCGATTTAGATTTTAATTCATTAAAATATTCATCTTCACAACTGATTGGAATTTCTAAGTATGGTAATTCCTGCCTCTGCAGATTATCAGAGCCTTTTCATTAACATAAGAAATTCAATACAAAATTTAGGGTTAGTTGGATTAAGATAAAGATATAAATTATTTAAAAATAATGGAGCAATAGGAGAAATGTGAGAAGAATTACGCTCAGAGAAAGAAACACAGTAAGGAGATAATATTTAAATTGTAGGTCCAGGAAGGATTGGTTGGTAGAGCTTAGAAGAGGGAGATGAGTGTTTCAGATCGAGAAGAATTTCATTCACCAGTCCCACTAGCAGGAAATCATAGAATGTGCTTCAGACACTATAAATAGTTCAATTTGACTATAATGCCTGTGTGGCAGACATCTATTATTTTTACCACTCAACAACTACAACTATTCATCCTCTTCTAGTATATAATGAAACTACATATTGTCCATCAAGAGTAACCCCTCGCTAGTGTCAGATTAGATGTGAGACAGGTAGGTTGTGGGTGGACCTCAACTGGTCTCAGTCAATCAGCATAGTCTAGCCCACAGGCCAAAGTGATCGGTTCAGTGATAGGTTTGTAACCCAGTTTAGACCAATGAAAATCAGATACAGGACTTCTATTGGAATGTGGCAGAGATCTAGTGGGAATTCAACTTTAAGAGTTAAGAGGATGAAGAGGAAGTAGAGGCAGAAGCTACTGTAGCCAGCTTATGACAGGGAGGGCGAAATCTAAGAATGAAGCCAGCATAGAGGAAAGGCATCTTAAAGATGGAGAGAGAGAGAAACTGGTTTCTTATCTAACTGCTGAAGCTGAAGCAATCCTTGAGTGTTCCATGAACCAATTATTACATTTATCAATACAACCTCTTATGTTTCCTAAGCCAGTTTCAGTTGGGATTTCTAGGTTTACATGTAGAAGAAAACAGTGATAAGACTAGATAAATAGTTTGAAACCAGAGCACAAAAGACCTTGAATAACCAGATTTTGAACTGGATTCAACAGCAGGAATTTTTGCAAGGACTGACATAATTCTTAGAATTTCCTTTAGGGTGTACAAAGCACTTTCATACAAATTATCTCATTGCATCTTTAGTTACCCAATGCAGTACATATTATTTGCAATTCATGAGCAAGGAAATGGAGTCCCAGAAAGGCTACATGACTTGTTTAAAGCCATGCAGCTCATGAAAGAGAGAGCAAAGCCTCAACTTGGATCTTTGATTTTGAATCAATGATGCTGATACAAAAGCTGTCTCACCAACATACACAAAGTGCTGAATCTGAAGACCTGAGGAGGACTCACAACCACAAAGAAACCTTTCTGATTTCATGATCTACCTGTGTTGTAACTGATGTAACTTTTGGACAGAATAAGGGGATGCTGGTCTTTTCTGATTGTAGGAAGCATCTGGAGTGTGTCACCATGGAAAGAACTGTTGACTACACTCCTTAACAGTATGGCCACTGGGCAAGTCATGTAAATTTTCTTCATTTGTAAAATGCTGATAATAATTCCCACCTCATTGGGTCAATGTGAGAAAAATAACATGGGTTCCTGGCACGCAATAAGCATTCAGTAAAAGCTCTTTCTTCTGGAGGGTTCTGGAAGCAAGGCTTTTGAATCAGACAGACCTGGGTTCAAATCCTAACTCTGCTCCTAAGTAGCTATATGATCCCAGCTATACAGTAAGTTTCAGGATAGCAGGGACCATGCCTGTCCTTATTCCTGCTGAATCTATAATGGCAGGCAGTAAATGCTTGAATGAATTTAAGCATATGACTTTATTTTTAATTCAGGCTTAGAAAACTTAATTTTGAGATCATATACAAGACTGTTGTAAGGAATGAAAGAGCACATGAGACACTTAGCTCAGTGCCTGGCCCATAGTAGGTTCTCAGTAAATAATATTTGCAGCTGATTTTTATTGAATGCTTACCATTTGGCACTGTTCTCAATGCTCTACATAAATTCATTCACCTGATTCTCAACTCTCCCCCTTTCCCTATTTTACGGATAATAATAAAAATAGGACTGCAATTCATCTATCCAAATACTTGATGCTACTTTACGCCCCATGACTTGTGAGTCCAACGCTTTCATTTCTTTTTAAGGTTTGGGACCCTCAAAATGTCTAATTCAGGGTCTGTTAAATGAGGGCGTCTCTTTTTTCTCTTTGCATTATGAGGAAGAAATAAAAGTTTCTTTCTTTAAGAACACAATGAAGACTTTCTCTGCTCCTCCTCCTCCTCCTTCCCCCATTATTTCCTGGGAGTGAGGTTGGACTGCCTGAGGTTTTGTCTGGCAGGAGCCCTTTAATTCAAAGACCGCCAACAACTCAATGAGCCAGCCAGGCCCTTGCCCTCTCCTGGCTGACTTTGAGGCAGCAACATTGGAACTCCTAGTTTCAGAAAACTCTCGGGTGTTTTTTTTTTTTTTTCCCTGAATTGCCTGCTGCCATCTGCTGGCCAAATTAAGTTAGAATGATCACATTGATGTTTTCCAAGTTTCCAAAGGAACCTCCAGCTGTTTCTCAGCACTGCCTCCTGGGCGTCTTCAGTAACTGCCCCAGAGGCAGTGTGAGCAGACAGACCAACCCAGAGAGTCTGTAGGCCTTGGTTCAAGGGTAAAGGGCTCAGACAAACGTGGCTGGCAGCTGATTTCCATTGAGGAACACAGAGGTGAATTTCCATGTCACCTCCCAAGTGAAATCAGGGGACCTCTCAAACCATTATACCTAAACTAATCCTCCTCCCGTTCTCCTAGGGTGCCATCTTGCCTGGAGTCAGGTGTTTCACCTCCTTCCTCCTATGCCCCAAATCCCGTCTGCCACCAACCTCCCTGCCATTCTTCCATCCACACTAAGGACTTGCACAAAACTCAGATTACCATGACAAGCGTCTAGGACTATGAATTTTTTTTGGTAAACAATACCACTGGAAAAGTTGTCAGAATAGTAAAAGAAGTCCCCTGTATCCTTCCTGAAGAGTCCTCACCCAAGTGTTCCCAATCGTTCTAGTAGCTCCTTCACAGCAAAGGAGTCAATCCACGATCACACGTTGTTCCATTTGTCATGTTTTTCTAGTATCGTTCAATCTGGAACATTCATCTTTTTTCCTTGAAGATCTATTATGACTTACTTTCATAATCTTGGCATTTTTTAATAGATTTTTGTAAAATGTCCTTCAATTTGGCATTTGTCTGATACTGTCTCATGATAAAACCCAGTTTATGCATTTTGAGCTAAAATATAACATATGCTATGTCTTTTCGTTGTATCCTATCTGCTGGTACAAAATGTCTACTTGGCTGTTTCTGATGGTATTAGTTCTTATTTATTTATTTATTTTTATTTTTATTAAAATTTTTTAAAAATGTTTATTTATTTTTGAGAGAGACAGAGACAGAGTGTGAGCGGGGGAGGGGCAGAGAGAAAGGAAGACAGAATCCGGAGCAGCCTCCAGGCTCTGAGCAAGCTGTCAGCACAAAGCTTGACATGGGGCTTGAACCCACAAACTGTGAGATCATGACCTGAGCTGAAGTCGGACACTTAACCAACTGAGCCACCCAGGCGCCCCTGATAGCGTTAGTTTTGATCACTTTCATAAAGAATATCTGTCAGATTACTGTGAAATTATTCTTTTTCTGTAATTGTATTAGTGTCCTGTTGCTTCTGTAAAAAATTGCTGCAAACTTAGAGATTTAAAACAACACAAATTTGTTATCTTACCGTTCTGGACATCACAAATCTGATGGGTCTCACTGATCTAAAACCAGAATGTCAGTAGGGCTGTGTCACTAATGGAAGCCGGAGGGGAGGATCTGTTTCTTCACTTTTCCCAACATCTATAGGCCACCTGAAATCCTTATCTCACGGACTTTCCTTCCATCTTCAAAGCCAGCAGGGAAGCATCTTCAAGTCTTTCTCTGACTCCGACCCCCACCCGCGCCTGCTCTCACATCTCTTTCTCTGTCTCCCCTTCCCACCTCTCTTTCATTTATCAGGACCCTTGTGATTCCATTGGGTCCACCTGGATAAACTCCCCATGGCAAGACCATTAATCTAATCACATCTGCTAAGTACCTGTTCACAGGTTCTGGGATAGTATGTGAACATCTTTGAGGGGCTGTTATGCTGCCTCCCATGGTAATTAATAAAAGTTTTGTGGAGAGATACTTGAGACTATGGAAACTTCTGTTACTTATCCCACTTTTACCTATGAGGTTTAGCATCCATTGATGTTTCTTGCCTGAATAATTATTACTATTGTTATTACTGATACCAAATGGTGATTTTCTAATTCTATCATTCTTTCTTTCTACATTTATTAATTGGCTTTCTGTAAGGGGAGGCTTTCTCTTCTCTCCATTTGTCGATCCATTCATTCATTCACTTATTTATATCACTGTGGACTTCAGATATTCTTTATTTTGTTCCATAGATTACGATTCATTATTATTGCTAGTTATTTTGATGCTTAAATCATCCCAGATTTGGTCAGTGGGAACCTTTTGAAGTTGCCTTTTGTGTCCTTTTAACATTCCCTGTCATTCTTTGAGCTCTTCCTAACTTCCTGTTAAAAGGTAGTCCAGGCTTATCTTGTCATTTCTTTGCTCCAACCCTGGAATCAGCCATTTCTCCAAGGAGCCCTGGTTCCTTTTGGTGGAGAGGGATATTTGGAAACCAAGATCCGGGCAGTGCGTGTGCTCATTGCTACTAGGGTATCACAGAGAGTCCAGTTCCTCTCAGGTGACAGGGCCAGGAAATTTACATTTCTCTATCTACTGTACATAATGAAAAACAGGAGTTCATAATGACGTCAACAGTTCTAATTTACCACCACAGGATATATTTTAGGTTTTCTTTTTTGCATATTTGTGTTGCCTTTGTGAGAAAACTGACTTAGAGTTACCCTCAGTCTATGTCATTATTTGCTCAGTCTTCTGTATGCAGTTGATCTCCTGAACCTGCTGCAGTGCTGTCCCCATTTCATGCAGAATACAGTCCCTGCTCAGGCTTGCCTCCTCCACTCAGCCTGCCTACCTTGTCTGGCCCTGCCTTGAGGAAGGAAGGAAAAAAAGAAAGCAGACAGGCAGGTTTAAAAAAATTTAAAAAAAAAAAATTTTTTTTTTCAACGTTTTTTATTTATTTTTGGGACAGAGAGAGACAGAGCATGAACGGGGGAGGGGCAGAGAGAGAGGGAGATACAGAATCGGAAACAGGCTCCAGGCTCCGAGCCATCAGCCCAGAGCCCGACGCGGGGCTCAAACTCACGGACCGCGAGATCGTGACCTGAGCTGAAGTCAGCCGCTTAACCGACTGCGCCACCCAGGCGCCCCAAAAAAAATTTTTTTAAGTTTATTTATTTATTTTGAGAGAGAGAGAGAGCGCAAGCTGAGGAGGGGCAGAGAGAGGGAGAGAGAGGATCTTGAGCAGTGGCACTGTGGAGCCCGATGTGGGGCTCAAAATCACAAACTGTGAGATCATGACCTGAACTGAAGTTGAACGCTTAACCGATTGAGCCACCCAGGTGCCAACCCCCACCCCTTTTTTTAAGGGAAGGGAGGGAAAGGAAAGAGGAAAAGACAGTCCTACACATTTTTAATGGACCTCTGCTCTCTATCACTATTATAATTATTTGTTTAAATATTCTTTTCTCCATTAAAATTTAAACTCCACGGAGACATTGACCATGTATGCCTTGCTCATTGTGGATTGAACCCCTGGGGCCTAGCACAATGCCTAGCACATAGTAGGTACTTAACATATTTTAAAATAAATGAGTAAATCGTGTAAGCAAGAATAGCAAAATTACAACTATTAGACAGTTTTTAACACAACCAAGGGGTCACCACCTAAACAGTTACCAGTGTCTACATAGCCCAAACCACCTGTGACCTTTTTCAACTAGAAACCAAATTTTGATACCTTAAATAAATTTGCTTCTTAGAGTTTTTTCCAAGGCTAAGTGCCTGGGGTAAAGAGATCTCATTTATTGAGTCTTATTGTTATTAAACATTTCTTTGGTTTTGGAGTCTAATGTTATTTCAAACAGATTTTTTAAACAAGAATTTCAATACAAAGTTGTATTTCAAGACAATGAAAAAGAATCACTGTCCTGCTGCATTTGGTAGGATTGATGTTGGCCACATAGCCAAGATGATGCCTATGAATCCAGAGATTCATTGTGAGAAATATCACACCTACCAGTGCGACAACAAACTGGGTGTATTCTTTTATGCCAGGCCTGTCCCATCATTCTCCTACAAGCATTTGTAAAAATAACTGTAATTATTTTCCCCCAGCTTCTACCAGCCAATGTCAAAGTCAGTCTTTATATATAGTGCCTCCCTTTTCGCCCCCTGTTTTCCTCTCAGATGCAAAGTCCTAATGCATTTGTGCTTTCCCAGAGTTAACGGGCATCCTTTTCAGTGACTGACAGGAATAAACAGCTGGACCCTCTCAGAGGGCATGTCAGGAAATGATGGAACAGGCTGACACACAGCTGTTGCAAGGGCTCAAAGTGGTTGCTCAGCACAAAGGGCTACGGCTTTGGGCATAAAGAGCCATACAGTTTTCCCTCTTTCAGAAAATCTACCTTTCTGGGTCACTCTGGTTCAGTGGAAAAAAAACATATGTGGTAGTGCCTCCCAGAACTTGTAGCACCAGTGAGGAGGAGAATGGGGGCCGAGAGCAAGAACTCAGGATGCTTTTGATGCCAGAACCCCTCAGCCTCTCCCTCGTCTCTGTGGTGAACCCCACCCCCACGCCCCAGTGTCCCCGGCTACAGCCATGGCTGCCTGCCTGTGTAGACTGATAAAAAGTAAAGGATTAGAAATCCCAAGGGCTACTTCTGGCTCTAGGTCTTGGGGAAAGCAATGAACTGACCTCCCGCTTTTATCTGTCTCATTTGCAACCATATTTCCCAAACCAGTGGTTCTCAACTCTGGCCTAGAATAATTGTATTGAGATTCCAGTGTCCAGGAACCACCACCACTGATTTTGATTTCATTGGTTCAGGTCGGGCTCAGGCACAAGTCCGTTCAAAAGTGGCTCTGTGAGCACTTTCAACAATAGCCAAGCTATGAAAAGAGCCAAAATGTCCATCACATGATGAATGCATAAAGAAGATGTGGTTTATATATATAATGGAATACTACCTGGCAATGAGAAAGAATGAAATCCTGCCATTTGCAACAACATGGATGGAACTAGAGGGTATTATGCTAAGTGAAATAAGTCAATCAGAGAAAGACAGATATCATATGTTTTCAGTCATATGTGGATCCTGAGAAACTTAACAGAAGACAGGGGGAAGGGAAGGGGAAAAATAGTTTCAAACAGAGAGGTGGGGGAGGCAAACCATAAGAGACTCTTAAATACAGAGAACAAACTGAGGGTTGATGGGAGGGGTCGGGGAGAAGGGAAAATGGGTGCTGGGCATTGAGGAGGGCACTAGCTGGGATGAGCACTGGGTGTTGTATGTAAGCAATGAATCATGGGAATCTACCCCCAAAACCAAGAGCACACTGTATACACCGTATGTTAGCCAACTTGACAATAAATTATATTAAAAAAAAAAGTGGCTCTGTGATTCCTGGGAGCAGTCAGGGCTGAGAACCACCATCCCCATGTTGGGTTCTTGCCTAGGTGTGGGAGGATGAAACTGAAAACACCAGGGAGCATAAGTTTTCCCTCAGCACAGTGCTTCTCTACCTTGACACACATTAGAATCACCTAGGGATCTTTCTAAAATCCCAGCGCCCAGGGGAATAATTCCCCAGGGGAATTATATCATAATCTCTGGGGATGGGATCCAGGATCTGTATTTTTTTAAAGCTCCTCGGGAGATTAAAATGGGCAGCAGAGTTTGACAGCCATTGAGCTTGTGTGGTTCCCAGTGTCTTCTGAAACGGTGCTTCTCCACTGTGATGAAAGACTCGCTTTTTTTAAAATTTTAACTGCTGATAATTTTGTAAAATACAATAAAAATGCATCACTAGAAAAATTAAATTTAAAAAGCAGACATAAAAAAACAAGCCTGGGGCGCCTGGGTGGCTCGGTGGGTTAAGCCTCTGACCTACTCTTGAATTGGAGTCAGGGCATCATCCCAGACCGCTTGGCATACATACTGCGTTTTGATTGGCTGTTGACCCTACCAGCCCTGAACTCCTCCGGGACAGGGTTTGTGTCTTACTCATCGTCCTATCCTCAGCACCTGGCACTCTGCCTAGCACAGGCAAGGTAATCAATACACACTTGTTGACTGAATGGATTGATGAGGCAGCAAATAAATCCCGTGCCATCCATGCCTGAACCACAGAAGTCCCAGAAGACCCCTGAAGATTGAATTTCAGCATCTCAGAAAGTCACCAGTCCCAGCTAGTACGGCCATTCAAAGGTCATCATCAATCCAGCTGCTAAGGGCTCTTCTTTTTTCTTTTCCTAGGATTCTGACTCTCTGCTCAGCTCCTTCAGGCTGACACCTTTGCGTGACGATCTGCCTTGTTTGTAGTTTGGGTTTTGCTTTTTTGAAACTGCCTCTCTGGTCATTCTTAGTCATAGTCCTCATCCCAAGGATGTGTGATCCTCCTTTCCTGACTACAGATCAGCAACTCGGATTTTACTTTTCCTGGTGGGGTTAGAGCATCCAGCCTCAGCCTACTGCATCACTTCACTCCAGCCCAGGTTGATCTGGCCAGTGCAGAGAAGGACTTTCTGACACTTGTGGATTTACAAACCTGCTGGGCTGATTATTCTGTTTTCTCCTCTACATTCATTATCTACCCTTCTCTGTCCTCTCTGTGCATCATAGTGGCTTCCATGCCCTGTGGGTTCCTGTTGGATTTAGTAACATGAGGCACCAGCAGGAGATTGGAGTGACGAGGAAAGAGAAGTCTGGAACGTTTTCCTTAGCTCCGTCCTGTTGGGCTGGGGTTTGGTAGTGCCTGAGTTCCTCTATACCATACCTCCTGTGGGCTGGCCTCTCTTCCAGGGCTCCAGCTCTCCTCAGCTTCTAGTAACATTGTCCCCTACTCTTGTCCCTTTCGGGCTGCTGGTGGTAACAACTTCCTGCTGCTGTGAGTCCCTGGATGCTTCTCTCTATTGCTGGTTCACGTTATCCTGCTCATACTCCTGTAAATAATCCCCTGATTAAACTCTTTTTCATTCACCCTGTGAGTGCACCATCAGGGTCTTGCTGGGACCCTGTGTGATGAGATCCTCTTCTTGTACTGTGTCTTCACTTTCCAGCAGCTAGGACCCATGTGTCCTGGACTAGTCCAGTGCTCTTTCCACCACACTATCATCTTTTTCTTGCTCTGGAATCTAGAAGGTAACTATTTTTTTAATATTTTATTTTTAAGCAATCTCTATACCCGATGTGGGGCTCAAACCCACAATGCTGAGATCAAGAGTTGCATGCCCTGCCCACTGAGCCTGCCAGGTGCCCCTAGAATCTAAATATTAAACACGTAATAATAATAATAATGGTAATAATACCATTTGAATTTTTCTTATAAGCCAAACAACATGCTAAGTGTTTTACATAAATGATCTCACTTAATCCTTAGAGCAAGGCCCTGAAGCAATACTGTGAGGCAGGTATTATATATTATCCTCATTTTAAAAATGAAAGATCTGAATATTACAGAGATTAAGTTATCCAGTAGAAGTCATGCAGCAGGTAAACAACAGAGCAGGAATTTTTGTCTGACTGTTTGACTCCAAAGCTACTACTTTTGTCACTACTCAGTTATTTGCTCTTGGGATGACCTCAACACTCTATTGACTCTTTAAGCTTACTGTCAACCCAAACCCCATCAAGTGATAGATGTGGTTGGGCTGGAGCATGCTGGGAAATCAGGACAAGGGCAAAACAGCACAGGAAGCAGCACTGAGATGAGATAGTTCTGATTCAACAAAGGGGTTGGCAGAGAGTCAGAGTTTAAGAGACAATGGTAGCGTCTTGACAAAAGAAAGGGCAGAACCACTTCAAGTGGAAAAAGCTGCAGGCAGTTTGCATCACACTCCCCAAGTGTCTTCCTTCAGTGCCTAGAAGGCTAAGTAACAAGAGTTCTGGAGTTCCCAGAGTGAAGTCAGACTTGTGCTTGGATTTTAAAGAGCAGAAGAGTGGACTTGGCCACTACAGGGCACCCAGACCAGAGTCAAAGTAAACATTGTCTATTTACCACTCACATCTCCAGGTGAAGGAAAAGAAACCATGAGACTTTGAGCATGGGGGGACCACGCTTCTTTTACATTCTTCTTTGTCAAGTGGCCCTAAAGTGATCAGAATGAGACCTTTATTTTGTCACTTATGTGTCTTCTAATAAGAGGCAAAAACTTGAGTCCTATACTTCTTTGTTTCCTTATATATGTTTTTTAAATGAAGTGTTTTTTGATAAAAATACATTTTGTGGGAATTGAAAAAAAGATGTAGAGAAAAAAGTGAAATAAATAATATCACCTTTAATCTCATTTTTCATGGGTAACCATTAATTGCATTTTGTTGTAGAATATGATTTTCAAATTGCTTGAGAGAACTCCTTGGCATATGGGCATGTCTAGTTCCCAGCACCCAAGAGAACACATGGACAGTGTTCCAGGTTCCCCACTTGGGTTACACCACAGCTCTTCCCTTTAGTTTCTAGTAGGATTTAGGGTTCTGTGTGAGATGTTTTTGTTAGGATGTCCTTGGAACCACAGTAGAGGGGACGGCCATCTTGGCAGTGCAACCCATCGAAAAGCCCCTAGTAGCTGCCAGAACGAATTGGAGGTCAACCAATCACCCAGCAACAGCACGACCTGACGCGAAAAAGGCCCACCCGGACCTAAACCCGGAACCGCTGCAGCTTAAAAACCCCACCCCCCCACAGGGGGCGACTTCCCTGACTCCTCTCTCTCCCCCACCAACCCCCTCCCAGTCATGGAACATCGCCTGAGACCTTAGTTCCCAAATAAAGCCTTTGACTGTTAAAATTTTTTAGCCTGTGACTCCTATCTTTACCCTGCTTTATGCCTGACCCTAACAGTTTTAAAGCTGCTTTAAAAAGACATGAAAACAACCGTTCTGCATCTTAATTTCTAACGGCTTCATAGTATATAGATGGGTCACGATTTGTTAAACTATCCACCCCAAATTAGACAAGGTCTGTCTTCAGAGACGTATCTGGGAAAGGGCAGTTAGAGGTAATCAGTCGAGAGAGTTTTCACTCTCTCAGTCACTGTCACATTTATTTTACTAGAATTAAATCCAAAATTCTTCAGTTCCCAAAGACTCCTGAAGACCTTTGGTCCTATAAATAGCTCAGTGTCTTTCTCCATCAAATATTTTATTAAATTCACGACCACTAAAAATAACCACTTGAGCAAAGAAAAAGGGTGACATTTAATGAATAACTGCCATTTGGGCTCCTCCTGAGTTCAGAGCTGTGGATGAACTCCTAGGTTCCTTCCAAAGACAGAGAGTGAACAATTCTAAGATGTTCTCCTAAGAAACACAGAGAGTTGGGAGGTCATTTTTTTGTTTTTTTGTTTTTTGTTTTTAACCTGTTCTAAATTACAGAACAAAGTTGTTGGTGTCAGTGATACTTCTATATTTTATGGTTACACATGAAGAAGACACACATCCTGTGTTATAACCATTTTCCCAAGCTCATTTCATGTTCCCTGAAGAATGAAGTTATTATGGAGTATGTACTGTCATGAATACTTTTCAACGGAGAACTATGATTCCAAAAGCACTACATTTATGAAGTGACAATTTTGGAAAACAGTATTACATATATGAGGAAGGAGTCATCAAGCCTGTGAGAAGCAGTGAATGCTCTCGTGCACTGCTAGAAGGGAGAGAAAGGCCGAAGAGCCAGGGGAGGAGAAAGAGAAAGAGGAGCCTATGGCATTGGGTCAAGATGCCATCCCTGATCCTTTACACAAGTCACAGTGCCTCACCACACTGAGGCTTGGGCTCCATTTTCTTTCTTTTTTTTCTTAATTTTTTTTTAAATGTTTATTTATTCTTGAGACAGAGACAGAGTGTGAACAGGGGAGGGACAGAGAGAGAGGGGGGCACAGAATCTGAAACGGGCTCCAGGCTCTGAGCTGTCAGCAGAGTTGGGCTCCATTTTCTATCAGTGTCTCCTGTTAAGGTTTATAAACTCCACATCTTCCGGGCCCATCCCAGTTAAGAGTGTTTTATTTGCAGAGGGATAACGATCAGATCTTTCTTTTTTTCTTTTTTGAAGTGGCAAATTTCCCAATTCATTATTTCAATTTTAGCAGTTTGCTTCTACTCATAATTGTGTAGAGACATTTTAAAGCTTTAATTCATTTTGCAATACTAAATAGTTCCCCTTTAATCGTTCATGTCAGACACCTATTAACATTTCTTAAAAATTTATAAAACAATTCTGAGCTGTCAGAAAAAAAGCCTCTTTAAAATGCAGATTATTAACCTGCTGCCTGTTCTCCATGTTAATGTGTTTTTTATCAGTCACTGGTTTCACAAAACTATTTGTACAAGGCTTAATATTCAGAAAGTAATTTTATATTTTTACACATGGGAAATGTTTTCCTATACTCTTAGTCTTCAATATGCTGTCAACCTCTTCGTTATATTTTGCTTTATCTTTGACTCTTCTCAGTGTCTTTAATCTGAAGGGGTTGATGGCAGTCTACGGCCGTACCACCCTGAACGTACCCAATCTTGTCTGAAGGGGTTGATGACTACCACCTGTGGGAAATGAGGTAGCTATATAAACAGCAATTAAGAGATGGCTTTGGAATCGGGCAGGCCAGGGTCTGAGTCACCATGGCCTCCTCCTAGCTATGGGACCTTAAATAAGTTAAAATCTTCTGAGCATCAGATTCTACAACTGTTAAACTGGGCAACAGTACCTACCTCACAGGTAAAGGTCAAAGTGAAGACCCTAGCATGGTCCATAGTAACTGCTTTCTAAATTGTAGAGGCACATATATGTGCACATGTGCGTGCATGCACACACACACACACACACACACACACACACACAGAAAATACTATAGTCTGTTGACATTGTGGTGAAGTAACTGTTCATCCTTCATCTTTAGGGTTAGGAGAGTTGAGAGCCATTTTTATTCCTCACAGGAACAACTAGAATAAAGGCGTAAGAGAATGCAGAGATTGGAAGTGGAAGTCATCAAGGTTGTTATCTACCTCTATGGTTCCCGGAAGTAGACGAAGTGGGTAGAATTCATGGATATGAACAAAAACTTACCTAGACAAGTAAATAATGTGAAATGAGTTCTAAGACCTCCTTAGATACTAAAAAGATTATTTCTTACCCTCTTTCATTTATAAATATTCCTAACCACAACTCAGAATTTTCAAATAGGCATGCTAAATGTGTCGTTAATAAACAGTGATTAAATATTACTCCATACTTAAGACATGCTGAAGAGAATTTTAAAAACATGAGATCATCCTGCTGGTGGAGTGGGGAGAGAGGCCCTGGGGACTAGGTTAAAATCCTGACTCTATACCCATTCACTCTGGGATTTGGGGTGAACAACTTAAAATTTTCTCTTCTGTGAAATAGGGATAAGAGGAAATGTCTCACAGAGGTGTTGTAAAACAGAGACAATGGATGTAAACATGTCAAGCCCTGTGCCTGGTCCATAGCGAGGGCTCAATGAATATTTCCCCCTTTCCTTCAGAGAGTTTACAGATTTTGAGGACAGAAATAATTAGAACAGATGGTTCAAATGCTAAGATGCTAAATATAATCAAGGGCAGAGAGAAATAGGTGTGTCTAGAATGTTGAGTAAAGGCGCCTGAAGGAAGGGTCTCAACAGAGCTGATGAGAATGTATCAACCATAAATCCAGAAATCCATTCAATTTTCTACTCATCAGTGAGGGAGGGGCCTAAGTTTGGGCACTCGTGCTTCCTAGAGAGCAGGACTCCGTCCAAAGCCCAGTCATCGTTTCCTTCATGATGGAACAATTGGGGTTATGAATCTTATTGAATCCCAAGCAGCAGGCTGACTGGTACAATAGTCTGCACTGTCCCCTTCAAAAAGCCAGTATAAGCAGATTATGCTTAGGGCCAAGAGGCAAGGCTGTATTCCATTGCTTTCCAGGCTGTGAAGATGGGAGGAATCCTCACTGTTGTCACCCAGTTTTTAAGCTAGAACCTGGTTCTTCAGCAGTGATATTAGAGTTTTTAAAAAGCAAGTCAGGAATGAGGATGTTTAAAAAAACAAACAAACAAAAAACCTTCTCTGCTGTCTCCTTTCATCTGATAAAGGCTGATTCTTCCCTCTTCTTGCCTGCTTTGGCATCCAAAAGAATTTCAGCACCCAGCAGCGGAATCTCACCCTCAAGTCCCAGTGGCCCCAGGCACAGAACACAGCTGTCCCCTCCCCAGGTGATCCATTGCTTTCCCTGCACTGCACTTCACTCACATCTGTATTCTCACTTGCCCCCCTTCCCCCTGACTGCAGCCAAGGGAAAGCTCAAGGGAGAGGAACAGTTTTGAGAAAAATCGAGGACCAAGTTGGCCCTCTGAACATAAGCAATGCGTGTAAACCCTCATGCCCTCTGCAAACGGCTCCTAAAACCACAAATGGATTTCTTTCCTCTGAGTACTCTCTGTAACAGCTAGACGTTTCTGTTTGTTCCAGACACCAACAGAAGAGAGAACTGTGGTCACATTTTCCCTTTTGTCCAGAGAGTGAAAAAATGAGTTAGAGGGGAAAATAGCCACAGATATGCTTTTGAAAGCTTGACACTTGCCGGCCCTGACATGTTTTAGTAGGGGTATCAACAACCCCAGTGAGAACCTCGTGGGCCGCAGTGGTGAGAAACGATGAGAAATGATTCTCCCTGCCACCAAGAGCAGGACCCAAAGCAGTGGTGCGGGGGCGGAGGTGACAAAGCTCATTCCAACGGAGGCTCCGGTATTCCCAGCATAAGGGCTTCCTAAGGGCTTCCCAGAAAAGCAAGCAGGTGTCGAAGGAACATAAAACCCTGCCACCTGGAACTCCTGAAGGCAAGTAGAACAGCGGTCCTCTAAGGTGAAGAGTGTCATTACGGTCAAGAGAGATTAGGTTTGTTCCAAGTGAACCTGCACCATGGGGTGGATCTAACCACCAGGGTCTAAAATCAGATATCTGTATTCTAAACGGCTGACTTGTTCAAAGGAAAGGGCTATTTTAGGAAGTAGAAGCATCATCAGGGACGTTGTATTGGTCCACTTTCAAAGTCCCTTCCAATCTTGAAATTGTGTGAAGAACACAGCAGAGAGGTGCTGCTGCTCTGTTTCCTTCCTTTCTCTTCTCAGCAACCCCCAGTTTGGTTTGGACGCCCCGCACGATTCTGGGAGCTCATTCTGCGTGAGCCAGTGGGTGACCTGGACTATGCCAGTTAGCTCATCACACACATGTGCGCGCGTGTGCACACACACACACACACACACACACCTATGATTAATCCAGTCTTTACTGGGCATGTCCCTGTAGATTAAGTTACAAGAATTTTCTAGGGTTATTAAAACAAATACTTTCTTTTCTCTGCTACATGTGACTAAGGAAGCAAGAAATCCTAGTTGCTATTGGCAGATATTTGGGACCACTACAAAAGCCGTCTGTAAGAAAAAGGTAGAGATGGGGAAAGGAAAGACACAGGGACCTTGGTGACATTGTTGTCTTGAATCAAGCCTTATGGGAAGTCAGACCTACCTCTGAGCCTTCTGTGCTATGAATCAACAAAAATCCCTTGATTGTTTAACCCAGTTTTAGGTGGATTTTCTCTTATTTGCAAATAAAACTGTGTTGATCAACGCATGGGCACTAATAAGAAGGGTAAGTCTTAGCCCCTGCCTGCAAAGAGCTTTCAATATGAATGGGGAGATGAGACATTTACAGGATAAATAGAACAAATACAGGATAGGAATAGAAGAGATATCAGATGAGACTGCAGGAGATAAAGTACCAAATGGGTATTACCCAAAACATGAAAAACCACAGGAAAAACTGAAAATAATTCTGTAAGCTACTCAGGAATAGGGGCTGTGTTTTGTTTCCTTCCTGTCTTATTTATGGTAACCATGGTGAGGACTTGTGGCCCAATGATTGAGAGCGTGGTCCCTGGAGCCAGATTGTAGAGACTTAACTTCTGGCTTAGCCATTACTACCTGTGTGATCTTGGTTAATAACTTACCCTTTCTGCACCTTAATTTTCTGGTCTCTAAAATGGACATAAAATAGTAATTACTTCTTAGGGTATAAAATGTACAGTAAGTACAGCTTTTATCATGATTCAAAGAATAGTTTTTGAATACCTATATCAAACACTCTATGTGGAATAGGACAACAATGAATAAAACATAATCTTTGCCTTTAAGAAGTTATAACTCTGATGAAGGATACAGAATAGTGAACAGGCAATTGGAGGAAAAGAGGAGAAGCTGATGAGGAAGAGAAGGGGGAAGGAAGAGGTGAAGTAGGAGGAAAGATGGATGGTAGAGATCTCCTTCCCAGCTGGTCTCTTTGGTTGAAAGAAACTGAAGGAATTATTTTCCAGCCAGTGTCTGTGAGGCTTGGGAGGGGGATAAAGGCCAGAGGACAGATGTTCACAGGAAATAGTGTGGGATCCAAGCAAGAAAATAAGAACATGGTGGCTGCTGTGGGTGATACAGCTCATAGAGTGTTTCATGGAGCACATGAACCCTCTTTTAGAAATACTTGGGGAGAGGGGTGCCTGGCTGGCTAGTCGGTTAAGCGTCTGACTTCGGCTCAGGTCACGATCTCATGGTTCATGGGTTCAAGCCCCGTGTTGGGCTCTGCACTGACATCTCGGAGCCTGGAGACTGCTTCAGGTTCTGTGTCTCCCTCTCCCTCTGCCCCTCCCCTGCTCCCGCTCTGTCTCTCTCTCTCAAAAATAAATAAAACATTAAAAAAAAAAAAGAAATACTTGGGGAGAGGGGGAAGGGACTTAGGGGAAGAGCTGAGCTCCTACTTGTGTGTGTGTGTGTGTGTGTGTGTGTGTGTGTGTGTGTGTGTAAATGCAAGGGGTGTGCGGTAGAAGTCCCAGCGGGCCCTTATAATTTGGGCAGAACTGTAAAGAAATCTCATTTTGTAGTTATGGGCTGGAGGCCTGGTCTCTGAACCAATCTGGTGTCAAGGAAACAAACAGAAACATACTGGGCCAGGATTTAAGTATTATTTTGTTCCCATGTCACTTGAGTGGGGGTATTTTTCCTAACTCTCTGGGTCCATGGGACACATTACCATGCCAGTTGGCCTCACTGGGGATTTTCCAAAAGTCTCAGACTAGTGCAGCTGAGCTGGACCACAGGTAAAGTTTCCACAACCTCACAAGGGCATTTTCTACCAATCAGACAAGACAGGAAGTTTCTTTTTATAAAAGTAGAAGTAGTATCTAGAAGACCTTTTTTAGGGTGAATGATATTTGTTAGATTTTTTTTAAAGACACACTAAATTAATAATTTTAAAAAGTAATTTTGGGGGCGCCTGGGTGGCGCAGTCGGTTAAGTGTCCGACTTCAGCTCAGGTCACGATCTCGGGGTCCATGAGTTCGAGCCCCGCGTCGGGCTCTGGGCTGATGGCTCAGAGCCTGGAGCCTGCTTCCGATTCTGTGTCTCTCTCTCTGCCCCTCCCCCGTTCATGTTCTGTCTCTCTCTGTCTCAAAAATAAATAAACGTTAAAAAAAAAAAAGTAAAAAAAAAAAGTAATTTTGGGGGCATCTGGGTGACTCAGCTGGTTAAGCATCTGACTTCGGTTCCGGTCATGATCTCATGGTCTGTGGGTTCGAACCTCGCATCAGGTTCTGTGCTGACAGCTCAGAGCCTAGAGCCTGCTTCAGAATCTGTATCTCTCTTTCTGCCCCTCCCCTGCTCATACTTTCTCTCTCTCTCTCTCAAAAATAAATAAACATTAAAAAATGTTTTTTAATAATTTGGGACAATATTTTATAAATGTCTTTGTTTACTTATGGGAAATTCTAAATATACTCCATAAAAAACTGATAATGAAATATTTGATCAAAAAATTTCCATTCATGTTACAAAAGATCATTTACCATTTTGTGTAGTTAAATTTACTTCTGATGGCAAATGTACTACATGAAAATCCTCAATGGTTTGGGAATAGAGGCTTCTTTTAGAAAATCAACTGTATTGTGCTCTGAGTACTTTGAATCTGACTAATCTTGAGGCAAATTCCTTTGATGAAGAGATTCAAATCTGGATATTTTGCCACAGAATAAAAGCTCTTCTGTCTTATGATGAAGTTGGTGCATTTATCTTGTGTTCTATTACCTCGAGGATGACATTATTTCTTGATAAGTGGACATGCTTTATTTTTTTTATTATTATTAATGTTTTTACTAATTTTTGAGACAGAAAGCATGAGCAGGGGAGGGACAGAGGGAGAGGACAGAGGATCTGAAGCTAGTTCCCCACTGACAGCAGCGAGCCCACATGAGGCTAGAACTCACGAACCCCGAACCAGGAGATCATGACCTGAGCTGAAGTTGAACGCTCAACCAACTAAGCCACCCAGGTGCCCCAGTGGAAATGCTTAATAAAAAAAAAGAAAAAGAAAAAGTTCTAAGCGCCCTGTCCAAAACCTCGGACTCTACCAATTCAATAAACTCCAAGATTTCTAACTGCCTGTGTTGGTCTTTTCAAGCTTGTGAACTTTTTCCAGAACTGAGGAAAACTGCCATTTAGCAGGCTAGAAGTACTGAAGAATTAATACTACCCAGGAATAGTCCTCAATAAATGATTGAAAGGAATTGGGGTGTAAATACCACAGCTTGACCCTCCTTGGTTAGGATAACTCTGACATGTGTGTTTTATAATGTTTCTTGCAGTTTCCTTATGGGATTAAACTCCAATGTCACTCACAATGGTAGTAGGCTATATGACCCCCTCTAATTAAACAAGGAGGCCATTAGACTGAGGTGATTCTAACACTTTAGTAACCTACATAAGCAAACTAAAACCTAAGCCTGTAATGCTTCAAGCCTAAGAATACAAAACTAAGGACAGCCAATCACAAATAGTTGACTCGGGTTTCCCAAATAATGCAACTACCTAAGCTACTAGTCAAATAATTCCTTCACTGTGTTTCTGCCTCTTCTCTATAAGTCTTTCCCCTAGCTCCTATATGCGGAGTACTCCTAACTACTGATTTGGTGATGCCTATTTCAAATCAATTTTTGCCTAAATAAATTTCTTTTTTATGGCTGAGTAATATTACATTATATATAGATACTGAATTTTCCTTATCCACTCATCTATCAGTGGACATTTGGGTTGCTTCCATATCTTGGCTGTGGTAAATAAAGCTGCAATAAACATAGGGGTGCGTATATCTTTTTGAATTAGTGTTTTTGGGGCCACCTGGGTTAAGGTTTTTGGGGGCTCAGTCAGTTAAGCATCTGACTTCGGTCAGATCATGATCTCAAAGTTCGTGAGTTTGAGCCTGGCATCAGGCTCTATGCTGACAGCTCAGAGCCTGGAACCTGCTTCAGATTCTGTGTCTCCCTCTCTGCCCCTCCCCTGCTTGCGCTCTCTCTCTCTTTCTCTCTCAAAAAAATAAACATTAAAAATTTTTTTGAATTGTTTTTGCTTTCTTCAGGGAAATACCCAGAAATGGAATTGCTAGATCATATGGTATTTCTATTTTTAATTTTTTGAGGAATTGCAAAAAGCCTCCTGTTGTATTTTAAAATAATAATTTTACTTATTTGGAACCAAAATATGTTTTGAAGACTTTTTAAAAATCAATGCTGCACATTTTAACATAGAATAAAAAAATGTAACATAGACTATCAAAAACAAACTTCTCTTACCATGTAGGTGTTTTGGGTTTTCTGTTTTAATTTTTAAGTGTATCTAGTATTTTGGTTAAATTATCTGTAAATTCTAGATCAGGAAACTGGTTACAGATGTATCATCTTCAGATTTCCCTTATTGGCAAAAAGCCTTTGGAAAAATATCAATTTATACCAGTGTTAAAAACAAGACGACAAGACCCAAATGCAGTCACTTATGCTAAGTTGCCCCACATCACCAAATCAAGATTTAAATTACAGTTTTGACTTTCCCAGAAATGAAATCTTAAACCAGTCAATCAGGAATCATCCGATCAGCACTAGTTAGGTCATCTGGCTGATAGATCCCTGCCATCCTCTAAAGGAAGTTAACCTTGCAATAACCAGCCTATTTTTTTTGCCTCTAATAACTTCTTTGTTCTGCTCCTTTCTGCCTGTAGAAGAAGTCTTTCATTTTGTACAGTTCCTCAGTGTTCCTTTCTATCTGCCAGATTGTATGCAATTTGATTCATAAATTGAGTAAAGCCAGTAAGATCTCTATAGTGGTCTAAAAAGTAAATATCACAGGACATATATCACCATCCTCTGAAAATTGTACTTTTTTTGTTTGAATCTTAAAGGAATCTGAATGGACTTCTTTAAGATCACAATGTATTTTTCTTCCCTGTGTCATATGGTGATCAATGACGTAAAAAGATGAAGATAATGAATTCCTGCCCTCCTAGGTACTTCGTTAGAGAGCGCTGAAGGATTGTCCCATTATCAGCTAATGAAACCCACCTGCCCACTGCCGAGTCTGGTTAAACACTCAGTTTGAAAACTCAGAAAAGATAAGTGAGGAGCATCACCTGCTCTCTGACACCAGGCAATTTATAGTGGAAAACTTTTGCATATTATGAGGAATTAAATGGAGGTAGTTCAGGAGACATTCTCAAAGCCTGAGTTCAAACAGGCTTTGCTCTTCCTTGATCTCTTTGAAAGCCAGCAACCTCTGAATGCTGGCAGGAGAAGGGAGCATTTTCTCATTGTAAATTGAATGACCTGATTTTTATCTCTAGTTGGATTCCAGGAGGAAGCATGATGTCATTTCAACCACTGGCCAGAAAACTTCTTGCTTAATGAGCACTTTGAGCTTACTGGCAGCCAAGAAGGTCTTTGTTTACAGTGCTTGGAAACAGAGGTCAAAGATCCTCTTTCTCTGGCTTTAAGAAACAAAGGGACAGGCTTGCTAACCAGCCCTTGTCCGGGAGCAAGTTTCAGACAATGGCAGACAGATAAATACACAGGCTCCCCCAAAAGGTTATAAAGTCTGAGAGGTCAATCAGACCGGAAAAAGAGGGAGCTGAAATGCCATCAAAGATGGGTTTTCTGCCTCCTTACTATGGTACTATGGCACATAAGTCATCCCTATCTGACCCTGAGGGAGGGGCTGGATTTCAGCCCAGCATCCAGTGGCAGGTGTGTGCCATTCTCCTTGCTCCCCAGCCCCTCTGCCCCTCACTAACTCCTGCACCCAGCCCCCACCAGGCAGCTTCCCTCAGCTGTCTGAGCAGTTGCTGAGGGCTCAAGTGGTCTCCACCCACTGGCAGCTGTTAGATACATTCTAAGAGTGGAGGCAGATCTCCGGAAGTCTGGTTACTAACTACTGAGGGCAATACCAACAATAGAAGAAGAGAAAAAGGGGAGTGGTTGATTTCTGCTTGTGGTACCTAGTAAATTATATATTAGGCAAAAAGGTTGAGTATGGAGAAAAACACAGAGAAGACCATTCTCCAATAGAAATAGTGTAAGCCTTCTGAAAATTTTCTTTTTCTTTTTTAAAGTTTATTTATTTTGAGAGGGAGAGAGAGAGGAAGAGAGAGAGGGAGAAGGAAAGAGAGAGAGAGAGAGGGAAATCGAGCGGGGGAGGGGCAGAGAGAGTCCAAAGCTGGCTCTGTGCTGACAGTAGAGAGCCGGATGCTGGGCTCAAAATTATGAACCGAGACATAATGACCTGAGTCAAAGTCAGCCACTCAACCAACTGAGCCACTGAGGTGCCCAATTTTTCTTTCTTAAAAACAGTTTTACTGAGATATAATGGACATAAACTAGACATGATTAAAGTGTACAATTTGGTAAGTTTTTACATATCAATCATCTCGGTCAGGATCATCACCCCCAAAAGTTTCCTCTCTGTAAGCCCTCCTTTCCATGGCTGGCCTTTCCACACTCCCCTATCCCCATCCCAGGTGACCACATCTGGGTGACATAGCTTTGTGTCACTATTTTGGACTTCCAAGAGCTTTATATAAGTAGAGTTATACATTGTATACTCTTTTTAAAACCTGGCTTCTTTCAGGGCCCCTGCGTGGCTCAGTCAGTTAAGCATCCGATTTCGGCTCAGGTCATGATCTCGCGGTTGTTGAGTTCAAGGCCCGCATTGGGCTCTGTGCTGACAGCTTGGAGCCTGGAGCCTGCTTCGGATTCTGTGTCTCCCTCTCTCTCCGGCCTTCCTCTCTCTGTCTCAAAAATAAATAAACATTAAAAAAAAAAAATTAAAAAAAACCCCTGGCTTCTTTTACTCCGCACATTATCCATCTTGCTGTGTATATCAGTAGTTCATTCTCTTTATTGTTACATAGTATCCCATCTGGCTAAACCACAATTTGTATATTTGCCAATTGATAGACATTTGGTTGTTTCCAGTTTTGGATTAGTACAAATAAAGCTACTACAACCATTTGTGTACAAGTCTGAAGGTGGACACATACTTTAGTTTCTCTCGAGTAAATACCTAGGAATGGAATGGTTGGGTCCTGTGGTATGGGTACATTCAACTTTTAAAGAAACTGCCAGACTGCTTTCCAAAGGGGTTGCAATATTTTACATTCCCATCAGCAGTGTTTGAAGGTTCCAATTCTTCCACATCCTCGCCAACAGTTGGTATAGTCAGTCTTCTTAATTTTGGACATTCTAATAGATATGTAGTAGTGTTTGACTGTGGCTATAATTTGCATTTTCCCAATGACTAATGATGATGGGCATCTTTTCCCGGGTTTGTCATTTGTACATCTTTTGCCATTTTTAAATTAGGATGTTTGTTTTCCTATTATTGTTTTAAAGTGCTTTATAAGGGTGCTTGTCTGGCTCAGTCAGTGGAGCTCTTAATCTTGGGCTTGTGAGTTTGAGTCCCACGTTAGGTGTAGCGATTTAAAAATAAAATCTTTTAAATCTTTTAAGAAGATTTAAAAATAAAATCTTGAGATGCCTGGGGGGCTCATTTGGTTAAGCGTCTGACTCTTGATTTTGGCTCAGGTCATGATCTCGTGGTTCCTGAGTTAGGGCCCCATGTCAGGCTCTGTGCTGACAGTGAGGAGCCTGCTTGAGATTCTCTGTCTCCCTCTCTCTCTGCTCCTACCCTGCTCATACTCCCTGTCTCTCAAAATTAAATAAACTAAAAAAAAAAAAAAAAAAAAAAAGAATTTAAAAAATAAAATAAATAAAATCTTAAAAAAAAAGTACTTTATGTATTCTGGATATATGTCCTTTATCAGATCTATTATGAAAATATTTCTTGTCAGTCTGTGGCTTGTCTTTGCATTCTCTTAACAGTTCTTTTATTTTTGCTTAATTTATTTTAATTTAATTTTTTTTCGAGAGAGAGCATGGGAGGGGCAGAGGAGGATAGAGAGAGACAGAGACAGAGAGAGAATCTTAAGCAGGCTCCATGCTCAGTGCAGACCCCAATTCAGGGCTCGATCCCATGACCCTGTGATCATGATCTGAGCCAAATACAGACTCTCTTTTTTTTTTTTTTTAATGTTTATTTGTTTCTTTTTGAGAGAGAGAGAGAGAGAGCAGGTAAGGGGCAAAGAGAGAGGGAGAGAGAAAGAGAATCCCAAGCAGACTCTGCACTGTCAGCACAGAGCCTGATGTGGGGCTCAAACCCACCAACTGTGAAATCATGACCTGAGCCGAGATCAAGAGTCAGATGCTTAACCAACTGAACCATGCAGGTGCCCCAAGAGTCAGACTCTTCACAAAACCGAGTACTCAGGTGCCCCCCACCCACAGTTCTTTTAAAGAGCAGAAATTCTCAACTTGGATGAAGTCCAATTTATCAACTTTTCTGCTACTATTTCTACAAGTTTAGGTAATGAAATGGATTTGATATAATTTTTTTAAATGTTTATTTTTGAGAGAGAGAAAGAGAGAGAGAGAGAGAGTCTGCACACACACACATGCACACAGAGAAGGGGGAGAGAGAGAAAGGGAGAGAGAATCCCAAGCAGGTTCTGCACTGTCAGCATGCGCCCCACTTGGCTTGATCTGTGCGATCATGACCTGAGCTGAAATCAAAGCCGAAATCAAGAATTGGTTACCTAATGGATGGAGCCAACCAGGTGCACCAGACTTGATATAATTTTACGTGTCTTCACAAATTTATGACTTGATTTTTATCTAAAAAATTTTTGTTTATTTTTCTTCAAAAATTTTTTTTTAATTTTTTTTTTTTTTTTTTTTTTTTTTTTGAGAGAGACAGAATGCGAGTTGGAGAGGAGCAGAGAGAGAGAGGGAGACACAGAATCCAAAACAGGCTCCAGGCTCCTACCTGTCAGCACAGAACCTGACACGGGGCTCAAACTCATGAACTGTGAGATCACGACCTGAGCCAAAGTCCACACTTAACCAACTGAGCCACCCAGGCACCTCTTTCTTTTGTTTCTCAATTGTTCTATTTTAATGTAGTGGAATTTTTCTTAAGCTAGTGTTTATTTAAATGTGTGGGTTTTTTTGTTTGTTTGTTTGTTTTCAGAGTTCATTCCTAATTTTAGATTTTAAGAAATATTACAGTCTTTTAGCTAAGTAATCCAAACTTTGACTGTCTTCCTAATTTTTAAAACATCATATCTGTATCCAAAATAGAAATACAATCTTTTGCAATTGCTAATTCAAAAATGATCTACTTCCTCCCAGAATGCTCTGAAGAGAGGTCATTCCTTGGCATTAGATTTAATCTAAGAACTTTTTGTTTTAATAACACTTTTTATAAATCTACTTACCTAGTTTTCTAATATTTTTAAAACTTTCAATGCACTTTTAATTACTTTTACCTGACATATTTATCATACTCTTTAATGTCTATTACATATTTACAGATGAAATATGTATCCTGAAACATTTCTTTTCCCCCTGTATTTTTCTTTAACTGCATGATTTTATCTGAAAGTTACCAGCTTCCATTTATTCCTGTTACCTTTTGTAAAATGGTAAAATACGAGATAGGCTACTTCATTATCTCACACTGTTTTCTGATCACTTTGTATGACTTGGTTTTTAAATGTGGCCTAGTAAATTCTTTCCTGGTCAAGTCTCATTACCAAAGCGATCAAATAACAACAGGATGTCCAGGTTCCAGTGCCTACCTGCTTATTTCAAGCAAAATTTGATAAAGCAAAATTTCAGTACCAGAAGGAAGCATGGACTAAAACAGAAAAGGGTGGTGGTGCTATTTTTATAAGCACAGCTACAGGAAAGGATAAAGCAGAGCTTCTGGGGTCTGTGGGGAGAGCAGCTTTGTCTTCAACTGCAGGGGATAATAAGGGCCAGAAAATTAGGCCCAACTCATCCATGAATCAGATATAAAAAGATTCCAGTTCTGCCAATGGGGGAGGAATGAGCCACGGCTCTATACATAGGCATTTGGCAGTTCTGCTTTTTAGCGTGAGCAATTCTCCACATGCCTCCACGATTTTAAATTATTTACAATTTATTTATTTATTTTGTTTTTAAAAAATGTTTATTTATATTGAGAGAGAGAGAGAGAGGGAAAATGCAAGCAGGGTAGGGGCAGAGAGAGGGAGTCCCAAGCAGGCTCTGCGTGGAGAGCACGGAGCCCCACGCAGGGCTCGATCCCACGAACTGTGAGCCTGCGACCTGAGCCGAAATCAAGTGTCAGATGCTTAACTGATGGAGCCACCCAGGTGCCCCTAAATAACTATAATTTAGATAAAGGACCATGCCTAGACCCAAATAATAAAAGTAACACTTACCATGGCTGCTGCTTATGCTTGCTAGAGGTGTGTTTTCATAGTACCTCAAGTAACCTCCTGACCACCCTGTGAGGTAGGTACTGGTACTGTCTCATTTCATAAATGAGGAAACGGAAGCACAGAAAGATCAAGTGAGCAGTGAAGCCAGATGGTTCTGACTTCAGATCTATGCTCCTCTTCCTCATCCTCTACGGACTCTACTTTCTCATGGCACTTACGTAACTGTCTTTTACCTCATGGGTGGTCTTAAGTACATCTTGTTTATTTAAGTCTATTCCCTATTTAAGCGAATCACTTTAAATAGGGAATATAAGGAGGGCACACAAGGACAAATAAGGGCACAGTGCTGGGCCTAGGAGGGGTGGTGGGTGTTTCTTACCAGGGCCCTGCTAGCGTCCCTCAGCCCTGCGCTCTGGCACATGAGCTGCGCTCAGCACTTGCAACCCACTGGGAGGGCCCTGTGAAGAGTCTGTCTCCCTCACTAGACTGGGAGGCCCTGAGGGTAGGGACAGTAGGATTAGTGCCAGTGCTTAGCTGCTTCTTGACATCATTCGCTGATTGAGGAGTTGAAGGAATCTCCTATCCTAGCCCTGATGAAGTCTTTGATTCTAAATTTACATGCTTAAGAAAGACGGATTGCAGGGCACCTGGGTGGATCAGTTGGGTAAGCGGCCGACTATTGATTTTGGCTCAGGTCACGATCTCACAGTTTGTGGGTTCAAGCCCCGCATCGGGCTCTGCACTGACAGCATGGAGCCTGCTTGGAATTCTCTCTGTCCCTCTCTCTCGGCCCCTACCCCATGTGCCCTCTCTCAAAATAAACATTAAAAAAAAAAAAAAAATAAGACTGATTGCTTCATGTAAAAACTCAGTTAGCAACCAGGTAACTGGTGGCGTGTGCCAGATCAATTATTCCCATAGGGAAGTGGTCAGACTAACTCCAAAGATAGCTCAGATGTCTTTATTCTGGAATCATGTTATCTTGTTACCACAATGATTCAGAGCCTCTTTGTGGACCTGTATACGTTAAAAACTAGGGACTCTGATATTGGGCAGTCCTTCTGAGGGGCCTATACCATAGTCATGGAAGGAAAGAAGTAGGGCACTTCACCCAGGGAAGCCTGCACAAGAGTCACCATCATTATCACAGTTGTCCCTGAGAGAATCTTGGCTGCTGCAGCACCGTTCTTTACGTGCATTAACTCACCTTCTCTCTACCACAAGACAAATGAACAGTGAATTACCAATAAGTCCAAACTGATCATTGTTTTATAATTTATATCAATCAACATAGTTTTATAGTGATAGTTATTTTTATGCTTTTATCATTTAAATTCTACACCTGCCTTAAAAGTGATTTATGGCCCACCATTAAAGTATTATAACATTCTTTGTGTATTCCCCATCACCAGAGAGCTTTATATTTTCATACGCGTTTCTATTGCTCTCTAGCATCCTTTTGTTTCAACTTGAAGGACTCCCTTCAGCAATTCTTACAAAGCTAGTCTAGTGATGATGAACCCTTTCAGCTTCTGGTTCTCTGGGCAAATCTTTATCTCCCCTTCATTTTTGAAGGACAGTTTTGCCTTCTTGAGAAAGCAACTCATCAGGTACAAGGATGCTCCCCAGATAAACACAAGTTGAGTGAGTTCATCATCACTATGACTGCTGATTCCATTCAAATGAAACAGCTTTTCTTGCTCATTCCAATGTGACTGTTTTTGGCTTTGAACTTGCCTTAGGTGCTATGACTTCCAAACTGGTTTCTGGAGTTCTCACAAAGTCTTTTTGACTATATGTTGTTAAGTCAATGTCTCTATAGGGGAACAAGGTCTGGAGCTTCCTATTCTGGCATCTTGCTAAAGTCACGCCATAACCTACACAATATTTTTGCTAAAAATGTTTAACTTGAATCTAAACATGAGGAAATAATTAAACAGATCTGGGGACAATCTGAAGACAACTATCATGCATATGTCAAAAGTGTTAATGTCATAAAAGTCTTCCCCCACCCTCAAAAAAGGCTGAGAGAGTATTCTGGATTAAAGGAGACAAAAGAGATATGATAGTGCAGCACATGAAGCTTGATTGCGTTCTGATTTTTTTTAAAGAAAGCCATAAATATCATTTTGAGGATAATTGAGGAAATTTGGATATATACTACTTATTTAAAATCAATAGTAGGGGCACCTCGGTGACTCAGTCACTTTAATGCTGTCCAGTTTTCCCAGCACCATTTGCTGAAGAGACTGTCTTTTTCCCATTGGATATTCTTTTCTGCTTTGTCCAAGATGAAGCCCACCTAATTTGTGGGTCCGTTTCTAGGTTCTCTATTCTGTTTCATTGATCTGTGTGTCTGTTTTTGTGCCAGTACCATACTGTCTTTATTATAGCTTTGTAATACAGCTTCAAGTCCGCGATTGTGATGCCTCCAGCTTTGGTTTTCTCTTTCAACTTGACTTTGGCTATTCAGGGTCTTTTGTGGTTCCATACACATTTTAGAATTGTTTGTTCTAGTTCTGTGAAGAATGCTGGTGTTATTTTGATTGGGATTGCACTGAATGCATAGATTGCTTTGGGTAGTATTGACATTTTAACAATATTTGTTCCTCCAATCCATGAGCATGGAATGTTTTTCCATTTCTTTGTGTCTTCTTCAATTTCTTTCATAAGCTTTCTATAGTTTTCAGAGTACAGATCTTTTACCTCTTTGGTTAAGTTTATCCCTAAGTATGGTTTTTGGTGCAATTGTAAGTGGGATCAATTCCTTGATTTCTCTTTCTGCTGGTTCGTTATTCGTATATAGAAATGCAACCGATTTCTGTACATTGATTTTATATCCTGTGACTTTGCTGAATTCATGTATTAATTCTAGCAGTTTTTTGATGCAGTCTTTCAGGTTTTCCACGTAGAGTATCATTTCATCTGTGAAGAGTGAAAGTTTGACTTCTTTGTTGCCAATTTGGATGCCTTTTATTTCTTTTTGCTGTCTGCTGAGGCTAGGACTTCCAACACTATGTTGAACAACAGTGGTGAGAGTGGACATCCCTGTCATGTTCCTGACCTTAGGGGGAGAGCTCTTAGTTTTTCCCCATTGAGGATGATATTAGCAGTGGGTCTTTTGTATATGGCCTTGGGGTATGTTCTTGGGGTATGTCTTGGAGTATGTTCCTTCTATCCTTTCTTAACCCTTCTTGAGGGTTTTTATCAAGAAAGGATGCTGCATTTTGTCAGATGCTTTTTCTGCACCTATTGAGAGAATCATGTGGTTCTTGTCCTTTCTTTCACTAATGTGATGTATCACATTGATTGATTTGCAGATATTGAAACACCCCGACAGCCCAGGAATGAATCCCACTTGATTGTGGTAATTCTTTTAGTGTATTGTTGGATTTGGTTTGCTAGCATCTTGTTGAGAATTTTCCATCCCTGTTCATCAGGGAGATTGGTCTGTCATTCTCCTTTTTTGTGGGGTTTTGTCTGGTTTTGGAATCAAGGTAATATGCCTCTTTCATGGAATGAGTTTGGATGTTTTCCTTCTATTTCTATTTTTTGGAACAGCTTCAAAAGAATAGGTTTAACTCTGTAAATGTTTGATAGAATTCCCCCGGGAAGCCATCTGGCCCTGGACTCTTGATTTTTGGGAGATTTTTGATTACTGCCATGTCTTCTTTATCCATTCATCAGTTGATGTACACTGGGGCTGTTTCCATAATTTGGCCATAATGCTGCTATAAACATCAGGATGCATGTATCCCTTTGAATCAGTATTTTTATATTCTTTGGGTAAATACCCAGTAGTGCAATTGCTGGATCATAGGGTATTTTATTTTTAACTTTTGAGGAAACTCCATAGTGTTTCCAGAGTGACTGCACCAGTTTCATCAAGATATTCTTATCCACCCACTTTATAGATGAGAAAACCAAGGATCAGAGTGGTTAGCAGCCTACTCTATGTCACACAATAGAAAAGCTGGGAATTCAACCTGAGTGTGTTCACACAATTTTAATGTTATGTTAAAGTGAATTCACTGCACTCGAGGTAGGAATTGTTGTGGCCACCTTCTCATAAAGAAGAAATCTGAGGCCCTGAGATGAGGTGGAATTGCCAAAGTCATGAGGTGTTTTGGCCGAGCCAAAGTGTCAGCCCAGTGTTTCTTTTGGAGCTCTTTTCCATTATGTTTTGCTGAGATAGGTAGAGAGAGAAACAGACAGGGAAACAGAGACAGAGACAGAGAGAGAGAGAGAGAGAGAGAGAGAAAGGAACTGATTGATTGGGTGGGGGATAAAAACCTTACATTTTTTCTTTCTGATAAACTCTCCACCGTTTACCCTGACAAATATTTTAGTAAGATCTGGGATTGGGGCCAATCATGAGGTATGGCAACTGTTGGCTCAGTTTCTGTCTGATGAATCCTGTTCTCTTTGCTTGCCCTCCTCCCTCCTGACCCCTGCTCATCCTACTCTACTCTCTCTCCGTCTCATCACTCAGCCCTACAAGCCTTACTCCTACTCATCCTTCAGGCCTCAGATTATTCAACTCCATTTATTTCAAGAAAGTTAAACAATTTATTTAAATGTTTATTTTTTTTTGAGAGAGAGAGAGAGAGAGAGAGAGAGAGAGAGAGAGAGAGAGACAAAGAGTGAGTGGAAGAGCGGTAGAGAGGGAGGGAGGCATAGAATCTGAAGCAGGCTCCAGGCTCTGAGCTGTCAGCACAGAGCCCGACATGGGGCTCAAACCCATGAACTATGAGATCATGACCTCAGCTGAAGTTGGATGCTCAAACAAGTGAGCCACCCAGGCTCCCTTTCAAGAAAGTTTTCCTAACCTTCACAAACCCCTGTCTCACCCCATCCCTGTAGGCTAAGATCCCCTTCCTCTCAGAGCTCCCTGTAATCACAGCTAATATTTATTGGTATAAGTTATGAGCACTTTACATGCATAAATTCATTTAGTCCTCAAAGACCATGAGGGACGAATAGTAATAGCATTACCCCCATTTTATGATAAAGAAATCAAGACATAGAAAAGCTAGCTAACTTTCCTAAGATCACACAGCTAGTATGAATTCAAACACAGGTATCTGGCTCAGAGCCTAAACTTTTAACCACTATGTAGTAATTGTTTTTCTTAGTACATATAACAATTACAAGTATTTGTTTACTGTAAGCCTTCTCTGTTTAACTGAAAGCTCTATAGCTTGTTCACTAGTATATCTTGGCACTTAGTCTCAGGCCTATTATCACTGGGGCCCAATAAATATTTGTTGAATGAATAGTCATGTAGGTCGGGCATTGGGAAGAACAAGGTAGCAGGAGTCACACAGACCAGAGTCAGTCACTTGGCCACTTACCAATTAGGTGATTTTGGATAGGTCAATTGACTTTCCAATGGAGTAGTTTTGCATTTGAAAAATGGAAATTAAATCATTGTGTGAATATATTGCAACTACGTGGAAAATTGCATTCTGGTGTAAATGTCAGTTATGACGGCTTATTGTACCTGATAGGTAACCAGAATATGGTTTTTCCACTTCCAAAAAAGAAACAAGATAGAGACTCTGTCCAGAAAAAGTCACTCCCTGCCTATATTGAGCAGGCCTCAGGGATAGGCCAGAAATTCTAAGTTAGGCCAGAAGAACCTGGCTAAAGAGACCTGACAGGTTTGTTGGCTGGCATGCCAATGTCTGCTCCTCTCTGTGAGTTCCTCTAGGAGTATGAGACTTAGTTTGCCTATGTGGAACTGAGGGCTGAATCCAGGGATGAAGCAATGCATGGGAATCGTGCTGGGGCAGAATCTGAGAGTGGGTGTGAGAAGAACAGGGAAACCAGAGTCCCCACTCATCCTCATCCCAGGGGAGGACTGCGAGAGATGGACTAAGGGCTCTCAGAAGAGGGCACCCTGGGCACCAGGAAATGTGTTCCCTTCACGTGCCCATTCTAACTGTGCACGGGTTGCTGCCTTCTTTTCAGACATGGAGTAAACGCAGGATGAACAGGTAGCTGCGAGGAATGATGTGATTAGACCCATCTTGAATGATGTTGGGGAGGTAAATAAAGCAAAATGAGAAATCCTAGAAAAACTTGGGCTCGAGTGCATAAAGCTTAGAAGTAACTAGTTCTTAAAAAATATTTCTGAGTTGTCTGTGTCTACAGGTGGTAAGTCACCTATAAGTTTGGCTAGAGTCTAGTATGATTGCTAGGCAGATATTTTGTGAAGATCAAGAAAAGAAAGTGATACCTTTCAGAGCTAGCATGAATCCAGTAGGAACAAATAATGCCTTTCCTAAAAAAGCTGGTTGCTTAATTAGAGGCCATGGGAAGTTGTAAACCCAACAGGCCTTGATGTCAGAGCCGGATGTCCTGAAAGACATGGGAGAGAAACATGGGTGGGAGACAACTGGCTGCCAGACCCTGGGCTTATAGATAATAGAAATACAAAGATGAATAAACATACTTCTTGCCCTCAAGAAGCTCTCAGTTTAGTGGATTTTTGTTTAGATTAATTCTAAGCAGTTAAAAATATCACAAAGATAGATGGATTAATGAAGAGTTCACTGGATTTTTACTTCTAGTGTAGTGCTATTCAACTGAAAAAAGAAAGGTATAGAGACACAGAAGGCATGACAATCAAATTTTTAGGTGACAAAAACCTGGAGGGGTGACTAAAAGTGTGGATGTCTGAATAAGTACTCTTAAAAAGTTCTGACATATCAGAATCAATTAAGTCCAAGTTGAACCTTCACTTAGTTTCAGAATAATTAATTAAGCAAGTGTACTGTTGAACAACCTCTGATTTATGTTTTGTTTTTTGTTTTTTGTTTTTTAACAGTAAGGTTGTTTTAGTCAACCACAGACTCATCATGAGCCAGGAGCACAATGTGGTTGCTACAAGCATGAATGCAGCTGGAGGATTTAATAATAGATGTAGCACATCTGGAACAAGGGAACTTATGACACCACAGTCTACTGTTCAGGTCTAGTCTTGCTCAGAAAGAATGGTGTGTGGTTTGGAGTACCACATTACTTAAGGATATATTCATAAGTTCCCTATTCTTCCATAAAGTATGTCTTTCGTTTTTTGGTAAATAGGCTGTTGAAAATGCATTGAAAATTATTATAATCACCCAAACAGAAGAAGTTTTAAATAATGACCCAGACTTAAGAGATGAAAGCCAGAATACTCATGGATAGAGTTTAGTCTTCCTGGATTTTCCTGGATCTCATCATTACATTCCATAGATTTCACCATTCTGTTCTTGAATTGCCTCCATGACACAACATCCTCTTTCTTTAAACTCTTCTCTAGCTCGTGATTGCCCCACTGACAAAGACTCTCTCCTTGACTAAACTTTAGCTAGGCCCCTCTTAGCCCTCCTTTCTGCTAGGCCTTGTCTTTGGGCCCTGTCTTCAGCCTGCCTACTCCAGTTGTAGAAAGAATCCTGTTGAGTCTATCTAGCAAGAATCCCCCTACCCTTGATTTCTCCTCTTAGTAATTTTCCATCCACCACGTCCCCCACCCCCTTGGCTCTGAATCCCCAGCTGCCTTTACCATATTCAGAGTTGAGGCTCTCCCCTACTGTGAGAGTCCTGACACCTATCACAAGAGGCCTGAATAAAGTCTTCCTTATCATATAAAGTCTTCCTCTTTCTCTTCCCTTTCTCCTTGAGAATTCATCTACTCCTGTGGTTTACAACTTCTGACTTCTTTGATAACCTAGAAATCTATTGTTGCACCTGGTGCTTTGAATTCCAGTGCTGTGTCCAACTGTTTAGGGAAAAAGGATAAGAGAGTACAAATGTGTTTAGTAGTGTTTTACCTATGTGATCTTACTTAATGCCCACAATATCCCTGTTTCGTGTGAGCAGTTGTATACCTATTTTTCAGATGTGGACAATGAAGCTCAGAGAGCCTGAAGTCAGACTTTTGTAGAATGACAAGTTGGTGATTTGCACCTTGGCCTTCTGGCTCCTATTCTAGGACTTTTCTCACCATAGCACAGAAGTGGTGCTCACCCAGAGTTGGGTTTATGCTCACCCCAGGCAGGGCTCAAGCTCACCCGAAGCGGGGCTCAAAATGAGGAACAGTGAGATCATGGCCTGAGCTGGAGTCTGATGCTTAACTAACTGAACCACCCAGGCACCCCACAGTTCTTTCTTTTTGAAGCTAACAGTCTAGCAGGCGAGATGATAAAAAGGCAGATGACAGAGCCAGGTTACAAGGACTTGATCTACTATGGGATGAGCAGTTTACCTTAGATACTTGAGGAGGCAGTATCTGACACTGGTGGGGTCTTGGAGGAGAAGCAGAAATTTGACTAATATAGCTGTGCCTTTTATTTCACTTTGCACATTTATATGTGTTATCTTCCTCCCCACCTCATGTATGTGCGCAGTAGGCCCTCAAATTGTTGAATGCAAGCTTTGAACAGGACTATGGCTGTAATGCAATCAAATATCCACACTTAATTCTTACATGAAAATCTCAGTACATCAAACAGACGGTTTTTCATTACCTGTATCAAAATACTTATCAGTAGAACATGTTGCTTCTTTATTTTGTAAGGGAAGAAATCACGTAGCAGGGAAGTTTAGTTACTTGTGGAAGGTCACACGGCATTCAATGTCAAAAACTCCGTGTTGGATCTGTTCTTTGGGCTCCCAATCCCTGGTGCTCACCATTGTAGCAATCAACATCCGAATGTTCCCATCTCTTCAAAGAACAGCTGGAGATAGAGCCTGAGCAAGAATAGACATGTGTTTTATCACTGTGGGTGAGAGAAGGGTCCACAAAAGCACATTCAGTATAGAAATGCTAATAACTTATTAGGATCTCAAAATTTAGGCAATTTCTTACCACCTGGACATTAATGGCTGCAATCAGTTATCCACCTTGGTCTGACCCTGGGAAAACCTGCCAAGTGCTGTCCCACCCTACAGAAACCATTTTGCTGGCAAGAAGAGAAGGGCCATTTTTTGTCACTGAATTCACAGAGGGGGAAGCAGTTCGCTCTAATAGTTCTGGAATCTGAAGTTTCATAAAAGGCACCGTATCTCTCTGACTTTCTCATATGTCTTCATCTGTTCCATTGACTCTCTTTGATGGAATATACCAGCAGGTGCTGCAAAGTGCTTTTTAATACTTTAGTAAACAGTTGAGAGAGAAGCCTCATTACAGATAAAGTGAGGAGTGAAGTTGGACAGCCCATTTATCTTACTTGAGATGAAATAAGTGCCATTGTTCAATTAGGCTAAAATAAAATCTCTCATGTTTCTTTCCTAATGTCTTGTTTGGGGCAGAGGTGTGTGGGGGTGGCGGGAAGTAAGCGGCAGGATGAGTAAGCTTCTGAAATATTGCCCAAGATGTGACAACAGAAAAATATCCTCTTTTGAGGGGTGGCGATGGGCATGGGGGCAGGGGAACAACAGCCTCAGCAGCTGCTCCCGCAGAAGTTGCTTTGCACTGATTTCTGCTGGCATGTCCAATTAGGAAGCAGGGGCATGACACAGCTAGGGACCCATCAGAGAGAGCCAGCTCAAGTCCTTCTTCACTGGTGGAACTTTAATTAGCATGTCTCAGAGAGGAAAAGGGAGGAGGGAGATAGATGGCAAAGGAATATCGCTGGGGGTTTTAGGAAGGGGAGTTTGAAGAGTCAGCTTGATCCCTACCAAAAATGTAGGAAGATTGCTATCTGCTCTTATCCTTTAGCCATTAATCATAGCCAATGCTTTTGCTGATTTTTAAGGGGATGGAAGGGGGAAAGTGTTGAGCTGAAGGGTGGGGTGTAGGTGTTGGGAAAGCATGGTGGTTGTGGAGGAGAGAAAGAAAGCTTGTCTTGTCACAGAAGTTTGCACCTGGCTCTTTCTCAGCTGCTGTTCTGGTTAAGAGAATGCTTTCATTTGTTTTCTCCCTGTGGATACACATGCTTGTTTTCAAGAAATGTGGGAAAATCCCATTTTTGCTCCCAGACTGTTCATCTGGTAGAAGGCTATGATCTTTGCTAGGAGATATCTTTCCCCCTGACTTTTTCTACTTTGCCTGAACCAAATCAAATTTAGTGTAAGGTATCTGATACACTGGGGGGAGAAAAAAGGCAGCGAGAATGAAAGCCAAAGTTCTGGCTCATTCGTTTGAGGTTTCAGACCTAGGTAGAAATATCCCTTCCTGCTCTCAATAGTAATCTTGTTTTATATGTGATATCCAGGGTGATAAGTCCTTGTATTCTACTCTTTCTGCTATGGCTCCAGTATTTTTCAAATATTTTTATCTACATGGAAAATACAAACTATTCACCTATTTCTTCAAAACTTTTTTTGTTAGCCTAAGAGACTCATGCATGAAAGTATTGCCAAATGGTGTTTTGATTCAGTTCCTGATTAAGTTCTTAAAATAAGAGGATTTCACTTCCTCAAACTTTCCTCTACTTCAAAAGGCAACCATGTGCCTCTAGTTGGAAGGATAGCAGCCTCCTGGTCAACTGGCCCTCAGGATGCTGAAAACCAAAGAACTATCACAATACTAAAACCTGGGCTCAGGAGTACCTGCTTGTCCTGGAAGCTCCAGGACAGTGTCCTAGAGCTGCCTCTCTTAAGGCCTCAGGAAAGAGAAAATGCTTCAGAAATTATTTAGAATACTTAACTCATCATATATAATAGAGCAGAATGAAAAATCTGGATTTGGTTTATGGAATGGTAAAGAAGCAATACCTTGTTCAATCCTTGTTATTAGGATAGATTATTTTAGAGATTAATTTACCGGGAATGTGCCATGAAACAACACTAAGAGGCAACTGTGAAGTTCTTCATACAGTTATTAGCTTCTGAAGGGAGAAGTCAAATCAGATGCTTGTTCAGGGTGGGTCGAACTGGCAAGAACCAGGCAACACCCAGAGAGTAGAACCAAGTGACCAATGCCCAATGTCTCTTGAAAACCACTTTTAAATTTTAGGAAACTTTACAGTCTTTGGGAAGGCAGATATGGTAGCATTGCAGTTATAAATTGCAATTGTTTGTATGAACCTCAGCCTCCTATAATCTGAGCTCCTTGAGAGTAGACATCCTGTTTCTTTCATTTATTCAGTAGGCACAGACAGTGTAACAAACATGGCTGAGCTGAACTGAACTGAACTCAGTGGATGGCAGGACATGTCCCACTGTTGTAGACTATAGCGAACACAGTAGTTTCTACTTTCTAGCAAATTCAGTAAGAAACCTTCACAAAATAGGAGGCTGAAAATCCCCCTGGAACAAGAAGCATATTTCCCCAGAAATATTCCTATCACTACAGAAGGGTGTGTGGTCTATGTTGGAGGCAGGGGAAGTTGCTCAAGCTTTTCCACAGCTGCATCAAGGAACTTCAAATTCATAAGTTATTTGACCATCATTCATAAGTAAGATAATCCAACTCCAAATTCAGTTTCTGCATTCACCAACCCGCCCTTAAATTTCCATTGTGGGTTTCCTGATAACTTTTAACCAAGAAGGGGATGCCCCAGCCAGGACTTTCTTTTCAGACAGGACAAGAGAAGCCACAAAAAGTTTTCACAGTGTCTTCATTCAAGGTATTTAGACCTCCTTTCAGAATAAAAATGAAAAGAAGTCACAGTTAATGGGCAACAAAAAAATGGAGGACTGAGTGTATAACCACGAAAGGGTTTTCTGAAACCAAAATGTGGATCATAAAGTTGGCAAACTCAATACTCCAATGCAACCAAGCCCGTGTGTCAAATTAGACTTTGGGTCTCCTCTTGGGACTTCAGGATGGTGCCTTACAATCCAGGGAATGCCCACCCACTGGAGGAGAACAAATGAGTTCTTAACAAATTAAGGGGCCCTTAAGTTTAAGTTAATAAATTTCTAGATCTTCAATTTCCAACTGTACTCTTTTCTAAATTTGACCTGCCAAGTCTGTGTTCTGCTGATTCTTCCTACCTCTTATTTTAAATTACCTTTTTACAAATGAAAGACAAACCTTTTACCCATCTTAAGTCTTATAATTGCCCCAGAGTATCAAAGAAGAGGACAATTCCAAAATACCTTGCTCCAGAGGGGAGTCCTGTAAGTGCCAGCAGGACTTATTGAAAGGAGAAGTCCCTTATTTCATCTGAGAGGCAAACTCTTGGCAAGGCTCTGAGGGCTTGCTTATCTACCCATTCATCCATCCATCCCTCCTCTAGTTAAAATTCAAAAGTGAGACGGCTATCACGGGACTGAGCTTTAACATGCTTATTTGAATTGAAAAATAAAGTAAGACTTTCTGACAGAAAGTGATTCTGTTTGGGACGGTTGGTTTGGCAATGAGAACTGGGTTTGCTAATATATATGGTAGATATTGTCTATAAATTAACTGAATTAAGTATGAAGCTCCAAGATTTTGACCAAAAAAACATATTCAGAGCACATAGACATCATAGAATATGATAGAATATGTTGGAAGTTAAACATATGATGAACGTTTCTCAATGTCAGCTCAAAATCATGGAGGGTCACATAGATTATTTTTCAAAGACTGTAACGGAATGTGCAAGGAAATTTGAAGACAGCTGCTCTGGGGATTCGGCAGGGACTAGGTTAAGCTAGATCAGTCTGAAGAGGTTCATTGAAGTGGATTGGTTTGGGTGTTAGCTAGGATGGTTCAAAGTAAAAAGGCAGGGAAAGGACACCTGGTCATTTGTTCAATGTTGACAGCACATGCAAGGACTTCGAGGTTATGCCAAATGTGTCCAGTGGCAGGATGATAATATGACTGGTGTCACTTCAGGACAGGAACCAATGGGATGGAAGGGACAAATACTTGGGCCACCTGTCTCAGCCTGGAAAAATTTAATATCGTTCTTGCTGGGGAGTAGTAGGGGAGTAGATTGGACAGGTGAATGAGAAATAGGGCAGGTTAGAAAAGGTTTTGAAAACCCCATGAAGGACTTGTGTAAAAATGTTTTTATTTATTTTTTAAGAGAGAGAGAGCAAGTGGGGGAGGGGCAGAGAGACAGGGCCAGAGGACCTGAAGTGGGCTCTGCACTGATGGGCTGACAGCTGCGAGCCCGATGGGGGCTCCAACCCACAAACCATGAGATCATGACCCGAGCTGAAGTCTGACGCTCAACCCACTGAGCCACCCAGGCGCCCTGAAAAAACCCATGAAGGATTTGAAACCACATGAACAAAGCAGGATTTACTCAGTCTTAGTCCCTCAACTTTTCTAAGCAGGGCATGTTGCTCTTCTGGATTCTCATAAAATTATTTCCATTTTCTGTTGGAGGATGTCTCTCATGTCATGGCAATTGTTTGGTTACATGTTGGTCTCCTCCATTATTAGTCTGTGAACTCTTCAATAACATTGGTTATGTCTCATATATCTTTGTAACCCCAAGGCCCAGCACGTCTTCCCTCAAGTGATAGGATCTTATAAACTTTTTCACAAATAAAATAATAAACAAAGGAAGTCCAAAAGGAAGGCAAAAAGGGATGAGATAGGAAAAGAGGCCCAATATGCTATATAGTCCTGTATACCAGGGACTGTGTGCTAGTTCTCCAAAGTACTCCCAGCTGAAGGGAAATCCTTTCTCCTCTGACCAGCTGTTGTGCTCTGTCTGTAGCTTTGCACTTTCAGGTTGGTGTATTAGCACTAATTTGTCATTATTATGTTGTTAGGTGTATGAAATTTGATATAACTCACACATTGGTAGCGTGCAGTAGTAAAAAAAGCAACACTTCAAGGAAATACCTAGGTTTAAAAAAATGTTTTTTTTCCTTGAAGCCTTGGATCGCAGCAGCTGACAGAGAACATCTGAAAGTGCAACCCGAGAAACATAATTTGTCTCTTTTTTTTATCTAGTTCTTAAATTATTTTCACCCTAAAATCTGTCCTATCTATGGAATCCTTCATAATGGACACTACAAGTTGCAAACTCAATACCCATTCCTTGCTTTCTTGCTAAGAAAACCCTAATTTCCTTTTCAGGCATCTACTCTTTTCCTATATGACTTCTGGAACTGCGTCCCCAGCTCCTAGGATAGATCCTACAGATCTAAGCTAATTATGATAATCTCATTTCCCCTGCTAGTGATTGGTTTAGAAATGACCAGAGAAAGTGAAAACAGAAGTGTCCTTGTACAGTGGGAATTTCTGCAGAAAGGCCCAAATCTCTTTAGCCTAAATACAATTTAAGGGAAGGAAGAAGATTCCCTTTAGGGCATTGACCAGACATTAGGTAAAAGCAGAGATATTTTTTTTTTAAGCTGGTGAGGTCAGCAAGGATCTTAATTTATTTCTCATGCTTTGCTTAGACAAGATAATGCACTTAGTACTGCTTGGTCGGTCTCAAATGCTTGGCCAGCTCTCAAAGAGCATTTGATTTGGGGAAAGGATAGAACAGGGCATTCCCAGCCAGCCTTATCAGGACCAGACAGTACTCAGAACTGCAGCCTCAATTGTGTGTGTGCCCTTTTGTGAAACCTTTAAAAGGCTGGATCTGCTTACAGAGCCATTAACTACGGGGTCCCAAAAGTCACCTTACAGGGATGGCTGAGCATCCCTCTCCTAAATGCATAGCAGTCATCAAGCTGGAGCCTTTCACTCTTAACCATTGCCAACCCACGACATACTTAACAGATGCAGGGAAACTCACCAGATCTGTGTGGAAATAAAAATTTCTATTTATTCTGTTAACATACCATTAACTGACCCTAAAATGGGATGGTCACAGGGGGCAACTTGGAGGAAGTAGGATTTTGATTCATTCATTTCCTCATAAACTCAGCCTTTCTCAACTAGGGTTCCCCTTTTGAACTATAGCACACAAACAGTGATTTGAGTGACTGTTTTCTCATTCTAAGAATGGTACAAAGCTAGCACCATTCATGAGGCATGGGAGAATAAATTAGTTCATGCAGTGGATGGGGCATTAGGGCTTAATTCTCTCATGGAACCACAGTTCATTTATTCATTATATTTATTGAATGTTTACTATGTGCCAGATACTCTTATAGGTACTGGTTATACAGCAATGAACAAAACAAAGTCCCTGTTTCATGGAGCTTACACACACACACACACACACACACACAAACACACATACACACACTCTGTATGTATATAAATAATATGTATGCTATATGCTTGGGTCTTGAAGAAAAGAATGGAATTTGGATAGTGGAAGGGAAGGGGGAGCCATTCAACATGATCTAGGAAGGCCAGACCATCTGGAAATGGATCCAGTACCTGGATGGTTTCTGCTCTGATCATTTCCACCAACAGGAAGGGCTAAAAGGGCAGGCTCTCCCCATCTCTGACTGCCAGCCATCATAATCTCTAAGCATATGCCTCTTTGTCCATGGGGCCATGGTCAAGCTCCACTTTTGCGGGGCTGACAGTACAGGAGCCAGATGTCACTTAGGTTATGACCAGGAATTTGGTAACAAGGTTGGGCATCTTGAGTCACCAGAAAAGTAGACACCAGAAAAGTACATGGTGTGATTTAGGGATCCTGAAGTCATCCTTCTCACAAATACTTTCCCCAGAGCTTGCTAAGGAGCTCCAGATGCTACCCTTACTTTCTCCGTTAGCCTAGGGCAGAATTTCCTGAACTTTCTCAGTTTATGGTACATTTATTTTTTTTCATGGTTCTCCTAGGTCAAAAGAAAGATCTAACAGTTTTATTTATTAAGTAGTTAAGACCAAATACTGTAACTTAGTTTGTAGTAGTTCCTGCAGAGTCTGGCAAATGTCTCTATGTTTCCCTCCAAAATTTAAAATATCCCACAGTACCCCAGTGAGTTCACTGTGGAAAGCTTGGCACATGTTTGTGGTTGTAGACGCGATGCACTGAAAGTCCCTGTTAAGATATAAGTCATCTATCAACCCTGAAAGCCAAATGTGTGTCTCTGGTTTGTTGGAGAGTGGTCTGAGCCTAAAGAGATGGAACACATGATGGTTCAATTTGGATGGAGGGAAAAAGACGTAAAGGCCAGGATATAAAGTGCTATGGGAGTCAGACCTGTGGGGGGGTGGGAAAAGGCTGCCTGACAGGAGGAGAAAGAGAAAGCAGTGAGAGTCCCACATGGGGAGACTGCAGAGCCATAGGAAGTGAAGGCAAGGAGGAGGGTCATGAAGTAGATGCAAATTATCTACTGCTAGTAGACACTGCAACCCCCAGTATGGACCCAGTCAAGTGAGAGCCTCTCCTAGGTGTGAGAAGTCACTCTGAAGGGCTGGTTCACCCTCTTCAGATGGACCCGCGCTTTAGTGTTCCTGAAATTCCGAAGTTGCCCCTCTTGGCCATACCTTTCCCACTCCTATATGGACTTCCAGGACAGGTAGGAGATATCATCTTGGCATCCCACTCACTTTGTTTCTATAGGTGAACATTTACCAGGGCTCTACCTTGAGAAAATGCTCAGGTGTTAGGGATGAATGAAATGCAATTTCTAATTTTATGAGCTTAGAGTTCCAACATCCATCTGGAAGACCTTTGGATCTTCCCTGTCTTCTTCCCTTTTGGCTGCGAGTATTTAGATTCATCAGGTGTTAGAAAAGTATGGGTCTCTTGACTAGCTCTGTTGCACATATTCTCTTTGAATTTTACCAATTAATTTCCAGATTCCATAGGGAAAATCTAAGAGAGAACTACCAAATTCCAAAGGCTCTAAAATGACAATTCCAAGATGCACCCAATATTTATGTATCTCTAAGAAAGAAAAAAATGTTCTTAATTATGGTTGTGAGATTTTATTGATTTTAAGATATAACTTGTCTTTAGAAATGTTAAAATGTTAAAGAGAAGGTGTGTCTCAGAGAAGAGAAAATATAGTAACATTGATTAAGCATCTGTCATGGTTAGGGACTGAGCTAGACACTGTTTATATATTATCTCATTTAATCCCTGTTTTCTGCAGGTAGAGACTACATGACCAATCTCTGAATAACTAAGGCATATTCAGATGGGTTTTTTGTTTGTTTTTTGGTTTTTTTTTTTTGCTATGTTACTAATAACTTGATCTCTTAATTTAAGTTTCTCAGAAAGTCAAGCATTTAGATAGGAATCTAGTTATTTGGGAAGTGATTCCAAATAATTCCCTGAGGGACCATGGAGAGTGCACCGAGAGAAGGAAAAAGTCAGTCAGGTGTGCATTATCAAAATCACCGATTTTGACTACAGGGGCTGAACTCTGCAGGGACCATTGAGGCCTACAGAAAGGCTTCCAGAATTGTCTCTACATCATAAAGGAGGTTGGGGCATCTGTCCAATGGATCCTATTTCCCTTTGGCTGAAAGTTCTCCCTGGAGGCTTTAACTACTCCCACATCCTGGAGAATATATGTGCCGGTTGAATGGGTTCTTCCTGTGTTTTTAGAGAAACCTTTGAAATGGAAGAACAGAGAAAGGCAGGGGTACACTTCAGGTGAAACTGTGATACCTGCGAGCTGTAGCTGAGAGGATATGATGCTATGAAGATACTTTGCCATCACTTGCAACCTTGAGTTCTGACTAATCTTATAGTTTAGGATGAGTCAAGGGGCTGAGCTCCACACAGTACTGTGTAGTCTTGGGCAGGACCGTTCACATATCTGGGCCTCAGCTTCCTCCTCTGTTGAATGAGGGTGGTGGGCCACACCAATTTTGAGGAGCCCCTTAATCGATATTCTATCACTTGACCTCAATCTTCTATTTACCATGATTATAGTATTATTAGTTTCAGCATTGGCCACCTTCCTATCAACCTCCTCTCTTTGTTAGATATCTCCTTGAAGGCCACCCAGATGGTATGGGATGACACTGGAATTTATATGCAGCGTTGTCTGGTATAGACTATATAGTCTGAATCAACATTAAAATCAATGCTGAATCAACATTAAAATATAGAACTCAAGTTACATTTTCCTCTTTCTTTAATCCATTCATTCATTCAATAAAATTTTATTTGATGCCTACCACGTATCAGTCACCAAGCCAGGCTCAGGTACACAGCAGCAAACAAAAAGACAAAGTCCCTATCCTTTTGAAATTTATATTCTAATGGAGAAGGACATATAATAAACAATTAAACATTTAAGTGCTGAGGGGAAGATAAGTGCTATGAAGAAGAAAAAAATAGGCGAAGGAGATAGAAAGTGGTGGGGTACTATTTTCTATAGGATGAAGGTTATTTGCCAGCAAAGTCTTCATTGATGACTTTAATTGGTGTGGTAGATGTATACATGTCAACCCTTACAACTTTTCTCTTACCGCAGTTGAAGACACCTCCCCAGTCCTTCCTACCCCTACCCTCTATTTCTAGCTGGAGCCTTGTATGGCGGGTTGCATTTTCCAAAGATGGTTATAACAAGCTCTTTTGCTCTGCGTGCTCTTCTTATAATGTGACTTTTAAACTCCTTTCATCAGGAGGTAGATACTATGTTCTTCCCTTTGAATTTGAGTGGGTTTATGACATTAGAATAAGTGATGTTATTAAAATTCTGAGGCTAACTCATTGAAGGTAATGCAGCAAGCAGGGACTCAAACAGGTATTTGCATACTCATGCTCATACCAGCATTATTTGCAAGAGCTGAGAGGTGACATTTAGGTTGAGATTGGAAGGATAAGAAGGCAATTGTCTTCTACTGGAAGAATACAGTGAAGAGTAATCCAGGCATAGGAGACAGCACTTGTGAAGGTTTTGAAGACCAAAGAACTTGCCGTGTATAATATACTTAATACATATGTGTTTGCCTGGGCCTGCTCAGAGCTGTAGGTGTGGTCCAGGTTATTCCACAAGTCTCTCATCCTGTTTGAACTAATGTTAGCAGGGTAGGCTCTTCTCTGGTGCTGGCAGAAGCCCAAGAAGGCAAGCCCAATTGTGTAAACACATTACAAGCCACTGTTTACATGCTTTAAGCATCCCATTGGACCAAGCAGGTCACATGACCAAGTCCAGCATCATTGGGGGATCCATGGAAGAGAGGGAAAAGGGGTACATCCTGTTTTGGGGACAATCCTCTACATTTGTCAAATTCCCTGTATCCTTACCTATTATGACTATTGCCTGGGCTCCCCCTTTTGATCTATGAATGCTAATAATTTTGTAGATTGTACTGACACCAACTAGACTGTTCTTCCTGACACTTCCAGGTAGGTCATGCCCCTTCTCCGGGCCCCTCCAACCATCCATCACGGCTCATGCCAATGCCTTGTTTGATTTTCCATCCTCATCAGTCTGCCCCTCTCTGCAGCATTTAACTGTCTGTACCAGCTGCATCCGGCTATGACAAGAAAATCTGATGAAAATGTAGGGTGCTGGCAAAAATCATTTCATGTAGATAAATTAAAATAAAATCGCCTAGGCTGATTAAAACCCTGAAGAAGAATTGAATTGGAACAGGGTAATAAAACTCACTTATCTTAGAGAGATGCCATGAAAATTAGCTAGTCAGTATTCATGATTTGAACACAAAAGAAAAATTGTTATTGATTTACATATAATGTCTCTGTTCTGTCTTCCAAAGGCCTCTTCAACTAATATATAATGGGATGGCAAAACCAAATGTTAAGCTTAGGACCCATTCATCATGGCTTTCTTTTTTTTTTTTTTTTTTTTTCCCCTTTTTTTTTTTTTTTTTTTATTTGGTCAATCAAAGAATACCATTAGCAGAGGCAAAGATAGCAGCTCTCTCGGCAGTGGGTGGAAAAAGCAAAGAGAGCTGGCTCTGGACCTAGACATCTTAAAGAACTGCAGAGTAGATCGTAAAACACCATTACATTCATAAAGTATGGTTCATTAGATTTTTGATGAAAAACTTCAAGAGGCATCTGTTTTCCCCTCTCTGTTCTCGCCCCACCCCCCCGTCACCATTAGAGGCCATTTTGGAGTAAATTATGGCCTGTTCTCAAGCCTGATTATTCCGGGCCTGCTTGGCTTGGCTGCTTTCTTTTTCCTGCCAACCAGCATCCCTCCATCTCACAGCTTCTTAGCCCTAACCTCTGAGAGCACAGAAGCAGAAATAAAGAGGAGGGACTCATGCCAATTCATTATGCCTCTTGGTGGTGGTGCTGGTAAGAGGTTTGCTGGGAAAAGAGATTGGAATTATGGCCCTCATTAACTGAGGCAATGGAAGGCGGGCCCTGCACTGCTGTTCAGCACTACATCACAGTTTAGGGGTAAAACCTCCTTCCTTCCAAGCTTGTCTTAGCAATGTCTATCGAGAAGAACTTTCCAGCAGGTTTTGGTTTTTTTTCAGAGTCAAATGATATTATGCTATGATCATGGTTATAATTATAAGAAGACATGTTCAGTTAGGCACTGTGCAGAGTATTTCCAGTGTATCATCTCATTTAATGCCCATAAAGACCCTAGAGGTGAGAACTGTTACGGTGCTTATTTTACAGAGCAATAACCAACTTGCCGGAGACCGTGGCCCAGAGCAGCAGTAGAAACTGTGAAGAAAAGAGAAAACTGTTCTCCACTACAAGCAGCTTCATCATCTCTTATGGCTGTCCCACTGACACCCTCTGTCCCCGAGGTGCAGAAGCTTGTGTGGGTGTAACACTCTTTCCCACCTTTGTGGAGGGATTCACCAGAGCTCCTTCCCAGCCACTCCCCACCTGCTTGCTTGTGAGATTTCCCTGTGCACATCATGGCCTCTGCCTGCATGATAGAGCCTCCATGGTTTTCTCCCCAACCCTCAGACAGCAAATAAAGGCTCACTGATGTAATACAGCACACTTGTTAGTCATTCTGGTTTTGGATCCAGACTCCTGGGCTCTATTCTTTCCTCTATTACTGATCCCCTCTGTGACCTTGGGAAGTCAGTCAGCTTCTCTGTGCCTCAGTTTGCTAAGGCTAATAATCATGCTTACTGTCTATAGCTGTTGTGAAGGTCAAATGCACATAGTTTCAAGCACTTGGCACATGCTCAATAAATACTAGCTATTATTATGTCTTACTACATACTGTCCTAGGACTAAAGAGGCATGAAAAAAAACCCCACTGGGCTCAGATAAATTTAGGGGTCTTCAGCAACCTTACATTTTTATGGACTGCTCTAGGTATTAATACTATTTTAGGCATATTTTTGGTTAAATAGATTTTGGTGCACTGACTCGGGAGCCTTGTTACCATTTATGACATATCAATGTGCTCTGAGTTTGAGCAACTAACTTTCAAGGACCCTTGGGAAAGTTCACTTACTGGGATGAGCTGAGTAGACTGGAGAAGAGGCACTCATTTCCTACACTAATGATGAGGCTAGGAAGGGAGGGTCCCTGATTAGGAGAGGAGCGTTCCCAACCTGCTGAACATTCCAAAACGGTGGGCACCACAATGGGTTAAGAAACAAGAGGAGGGGCGCCTGGGTGGCTCAGTCGGTTAAGCAGCCGACTTCGGCTCAGGTCATGATCTCTCGGTCCGTGATTTCAAGCCCCGCGTCGGGCTCTGTGGTGACAGCTCAGAGCCTGGAGCCTGTTTCAGATTCTGTGTCTCCCTCTCTCTCTGACCCTCCCCCGTTCATGCTCTGTCTCTCTCTCTCTGTCTCAAAAATAAATAAACGCTAAAAAAAAAAAAAAAAGAAAAAAAAAAGAAACAAGAGGAAAGAGAAACCATTTCTTGGAATAGCATCCACTGGGCAGGAACCATCAAACTGTGGTTGAGTATTATGTTTAGCTGCATTTGAGAAGCTGCACTCTATCTTGTTCATAGAATAAGTGTCTGCTCCTACCCATTTTAAATATTGGTTAGGCTTAATGGTATAATAGTTCATTGGGGGGAACCCTCAGTGTAGAAACTGAATGCGAGGCTTTTGGAATTAGGGAGACTTGGGTCAAATCCCAGGCTTCCTACTCTACCTGCTGGGTGATTCAAAAGCTTTTATTTCCCCTTTTGTAAAACAGAGATAAGAGTGGTACCCACCTCACATGTTGTTAGAATGAGATAATGGGTGTAAGTCACCTGTGCCTGGCATGCAGGAAGCACTTAAATCTTTGCAGCTATTATTATTTCATTGTTTTCTTAAGTTGCAAGGTTTCTGTTGATAGGACATTTGGAGAGAGGAAGTTGGGAAGGGGGTAGGGAAGACCAGCAAAGGAATCCCTGTCCACTACCTGCTCACGACTGTGGTTCCTGTGATCAGCAATGTGAAGCCACCTCAAATGAAGCAAGTGACCCCAGATGGGAGGAGATCTCTCCAGCACAGCCAGACCGGTTTCTAAGATAGACACCTGGCTGCTAAGGGCTTGACAAGTTTCTGGGTCACCACCAGTGTTTGTCCACTACTAATCCAAGGACAATTTTTTTGCATTATTGTATTGGAATGTATGCACTGTTGGTGGATCTATGTTCTCTAATCTAGGGAAATACAGGTGTGACCAGTGGCCTCTCCATCTCTGAAGTAGTGAGCAGACAGCTGTCCCATGTCTGCAACCCCTGAAGTGTGGCACTATCATAGTAGCAAAGTCACTATTCCAGCAAAACAACACACGAAGTTATCCAACCCATCTAATAATTTGCATACTAATTATTTTGCTATATGCTAGTGAAGCAGACATGGTAAGCTATTTATAAAAATCACCATACTTCTGTTGAAACCAAAACCAAAGAATAAAATGAAAAACAGCCTTGAAAATTCCCCAAGCAGATAAAACCAGCGTAGTTCTACAAGCAAAGCTTCATTTAGCTTACTTTGTAAGACAAACTTTACCTGGGTTATTTCCTGCTTATGCCTCTGAAAATCATAAAAAAAGCTTAAACCATCTCCAGGGTTAATAAGAGGTAACCACTAACCAATTCCCTATCATTTAAGAAAATTCTAGGGGCACCTGGGTGGCTCAGTCAGTTAAGTGTCCGACTTGATCTTGAATTTGAGTTCTGCGTCTGGCTCTGTGAGGCAGAGCCTGCTTGGAATTCTCTCTTCCTCTTTCTCTATTCCTACCCCATTTGTGCTTACTTTTTCTCTCTCTCAGAATAAGTAAACAAACTTAAAAAAATTAAAAGCCAACAAAATAAAAAGGAAAAGAAAATTCTAATATAACTAATCACTGTGAAGAATAAAAGTCCCTTCTTCCTCACTATATATGCTGCTTTATAGTAATATACCTTTCAGCCTCATTCCATGTTTTGGTTTGTGTTCCTCTGGTTTGCAAACTGCCTTTTTGTTGTGTGGGCACACTAAACTTTTACTACTTACTTCCTCAGTGATTAATTGGCTTTACTACTGTTATTTCTGAACTTTTGACACTTCCCATGATTTCCATATGGACCAGTCATATTTTTAGTTGTTCTCTTTGCTAGTTGCCTAGTATCTCTCTGCTCAGGGTCACTATTGACATAGTTTTCCACTTTCTAGAAGTCATGCCTCCTGCTACTACTGCTATTCTTCCTTTGTCCTCCCAGGAGGTATTCCTGTCCCCCCTCCCAGTGAGCTCCTGGGTCTCAGCAGCCCTCCTAGATCAGCTGTCTGGGAGCTGGAGGGCTAGAGTTTGCAGAAATTGAGCTTAAAATCAGCCACAATGGGCATCATGTTGGGAGTGAGAGAAAAAGTGGAAATGGGCTGAGAAGAAAGACCTAGAGCACTGGCCCCAGTGCTTAACAGTACTCTCCCCCCCCCCCCCCCCCCCCCCCAAGTAAAGGAATGGAGGGCTAGCTAACAATATGGAGGGAGCGGAAAGAGGAGCTACAGTTTAAGGAATGTACCGTCTCTGGAGACTCCGGGACCTTGAAATAAGCACAGCAGGTTCACACTTAATGTCTCTAGTGAAGCTTCAGTGTTCTCATCTGCAGAGTGAGGACAAGGTCTCCCTCACAGTGTTGGTTCAAGAGTGAAGACAGAGAATGTGTGTGAAGCACTCCATACAGTGACCAGCATACTGTAAATGCCGATGAATGGCACCTGCTGTTTTTTGTAATGGCGTCCTCTTGTCTTGCCCAATAGGGCATATAAGCCCCTCCGTGGAAAATAAGACTCTGGCTAGAAAGAATACTAACGATTATATAGATCTGTTATCTTGATAAAAGACAAATTTTTAGAACATATTCCATTATGGCTAAATTTTGGAATAAAACTACTTTAATCCATGGGCCCTTTCCCCTGTTCTGATTATATTCTGAGTATTTCACTTGCTCGCCAAATTTCTCACTAGTAATAGCCTATTTAATTGACAGAGTCAGTAAAGTGGTATTACATTTCAGCTTATTTTAACAAGTTAGAGTAATATGAGGGGGACTGTCATTGCTCCTTTTTTTTACTGTTTCTGCAGTAAGTCAGCTTTAAAGTGAAAGACAAAAAGGCAGTTTCAGTCTCTGCTTTATTTACAGCAGTGTTTCTCAAATGTGCCCATCAGAATCACCTGGAGAGCTCTTGAAACACAAGATGGCTAGATCTCACCTGCAGAGATTCTGAGGACTGTGCTTTGAGAACTACTGATTAAGCCCAGGATGATTTCTTTGCCCTTTTAGCTGTGCTGGTTAATGAAAGATCCCCACTTGGCTTGATGAACTTTGTTGATACTTTTTTCATTGGTTAAGAATCAAGAAAAAATTTTTTTTCTGCTCTAAGAAAAGTTACTAGGCCAGGAGGATGGCAGGGAATAATAGGTCATTGACCATATTTGGGGACACATATAAAAAAAGGTTTTGGGTGATTGGCTCAGTCAGTGGAGCTTGCTACTCTTGATCTTGGGGGTGAGACGTCAAGCCCCACATTGGGTGTAGTGATTACTTAAAAAATAAAATCTTTAGGGGCACCTGGGTGGCTCAGTCGGTTAAGCGTCTGACTTAGGCTCAGGTCATGATCTCGTGGTTTGTGGGTTCAAGCCCCGCATTGGGCTCTGCGCTGACAGCTCGGAGCCTGGAGCCTGCCTCAGATTCTGTGTCTCTTTCTCTCTCTGCCCCTCTCCAACTTGTGCTCTGTCTCTCTATGTCTCTCAAAAGATAAATAAATGTAAAAAAATATTTTTTTAAATAAAATGTTTAAAAAATAAAAAATAAAAATAAAAATGGTGTCTACGTTACACACTGATTAAGAGCTTGGGTTTTGGGGTGGGAAGACAAGAATGAGACCCAGCTCTGCCACTGTCTGTTTCTGTGGCTCCCCAAACTTTGTTTCCTTTGTCTGTAAAATGGGGTCAAGGATAGCTTGTTGCCGGGTTTAAAGCAGGAAATGCACATAAACAATTCAATAAATATTAGCAATGTTTTTCAAAGCAAAGTAAAAACTCAACAATGCCCAAGACTGTTGAGTGCCACTGTTCATGACGTGAAGGCTAGTTAGACTCTGTCAGTCCATGTGGAGAGGGATTTCCAAAGGAATCTTTCTCAAGTTGTCATTCAGTCTTTTCTAGAAAATTCACACTAAAGAGTTTTGTTCTCTAAAATTAAATATTAATAAAACAGCCCCATTGCTTATCTGCCCATAGGTTGTGCGTGCTGTTTAATTTAATTAATAAATTGGGGGTTAGCATCAGTTACTACTAAAACATGAACAGCTTTGCCTTTTTTAGAATATCTTAGGATGCAAGAGCTAGGAAGGTAGAGATCACCAGCCTCAATACTTTTATTTTACAGATAAGAAACCTCTGGGTCAGGCGGGTTAAGTGAATAATTTGCCGGAGGATACATAACCGCAAATTTAATTGTTACTGGACTTGCTATCTAAATGCTCTCAGAAGGAATGGCTAATGATGAACTATTCTAAAACCACAAGTATTTTAGTCTCTTGCAATATGTAATTGGTTTATATCCACACACCCTAAGTAGAAGGTAAATCCATTTAGTTTCACAGGGTGACATGAAACAAATTTATCTGGAGACATTTCTCGGGAAGTTACAGGGAATAAAGCTAGTCATTTTATGATTGCATCATTGCAACTGTTTCATAACCACAACATGCAACTGGTAACATACGCTTTCAAACACCTCGGGTCAAAACATCATGGGTCCTGGGTGTATTCTATGATAAAGAACATTGGAGCTTCAATGTCCCCCTTTTCCATTCATGTATTTACACACTGGACTGTTTTCTGAGAAAAATCTTGACTCTCCAGTTGCTCCTTTTTGCATAGATGGAATGATGTTCTGTACTTTCAGTTGGTTAATTTTTGGTAAAAATAAGTTCAACTCATTTTCCACACAAGTGGTTAATGTATAGGGATTTGTGCTCCCTTTCTTCATCAGAGACCTTAACTTCAAACGTTCAGTTGCCAAATTCTTATGAAAAGTTTGGTAATGAAAAAACTATATGGAACTTTGTGTGAAGGGTGTGTAGTTCATTACTTTAGAAATTCTGATAGAGATGATAAGAATAATAATAGTAATAATAATAGACATTGTTAAGTATTTACCATATGCCGATTACCATGCGCCATGAGTCGAGCTTTTTCGTGCACTGTTTTATTTGATCCTTAGAATCAGCGGTTCTCCAACTTCAGCATGCACCAAATCACCCGAGGGCTTGTTAGAACACAAATTGTTTCTGATTCATTTGGAGTCTGAGAATTTGCATTTCTAATAAATTCCTAGGTGATGCTGATGCTCTTGGTTTGGGGACTATGTTTTGAGAACTACTGCTTGCTATTCACCTAGGAGGTAGGGATTTCAATCCGTATTTTACAGATGAAGAAACAAGAATTGAAGTTATGTAACATGCTCTACACACAGCTAATAACGGGCAGAGGTGGGATTTGAAATTTTGCCTCTTTGATTCCAAAGTCTGTATATAGTCTTAATTTCTGTGCTAGCTGGTTTTGCAAGAAGACATTCTGTCTAGGAAGAATAGTATAGGACTCTACTGCTCCCAATACTGAGGTTCAAATACAGGCACACTCTGGACATTTCGCAGGTTTGGTTCCAGACTACTGTAATAAAGCAAATATAGCAATAAAGCAAGTTAAATGAATTTTTTTTTGTTTGTTTCCCAGTGCATATAAAGGTTACGTTTACACTATACTGCAGTCTATTAAGTGTGCAATAGCATTGTGCTAAAAAATGTACTTACTTTAGGGGCGCCTGGGTGGCTCAGTCGGTTAAGCATCCGACTTGTGCTCAGGTTATGATCTCATGGTTCATGAGTTCGAGCTCTGTGTTGGGCTCTGTGCTGACAGCTAAGAGTCTGGAGCCTGCTTTGGATTCTGTGTCTCCCTCTCTCTGTTCTTCCCCCGCTCACACACTCTCTCTCTCTCTCAAAAATAAATAAAGATTAACCAAATGTACTTACTTTAATTAAAAAGTACTTTATTGCTAAAAAATGCTTGCCATCATCTGAGCTTTCAACAAATCATCTCGCCTCAATGTTGATGGCTGCCGACTGATCAGGGTGATGATTGCTGAACGCTGGGGTGACTGTGGTGATATCTGAAAATTAGTGAATTTGCCACATCGACTGAGCCCTCCTTTCAAGAATAAGTTTTCTGTGGCACACGGTGCTGCTTGATAGCATTTTAGCACAGTAGAACTTGTTTCCAAATTAGAGTCAGCTCTCTCAACCCCTGATGCTGCTTCATCAACTAAGTTGATGTCATATTCTACATCCTTTGTTGTCATTCCAACAGTCTTCACAGCACCTACACCGGGAGCTGATTCCATCTCAGGAAACCACTGTTTTTGCTCATCCATAAGAAGCAACTCCTTGTCCATTAGTTTTGATCATGAGATTGCAGCCATTCAGTCACATGTTCAGGCTCCGCTTCCCATTCTAGCTCTCTTGCTGTTTCCGCCACACCTGCTGTTACTTCCTCTACTGAAGTCCTGAGCCCCTCCAAGTCATCCGTGAGGGCCGGAATCTTCTTCCAAACTTCTTTTCATGTTGATATAGTGAAGTTTCCCCATGAATCACGGATAGTATTAATGACATGTAGAATGGTGAATCCTGTCCAGAAAGTTTTCCATTTACTTTGCCCAGATGCAACAGAGGAGTCACTGTCTGTGCCAGTGATAGCCTCATGAAATATATTTCTTAAATGATGAGATTTGAAAGTTGAGATGACTCCTTGATCCATGGGCTGCCGAATGGATGTTGTGTTAGCAGACATGAAAAACAACATTAATCTTGGGGCGCCTGGGTGGCTCAGTCCGTTGAGCATCTGACTTTGACTCAGGTCATGATCTCACCGCTAGTGAGTTTAAGCCCCACGTCGGGCTCTGTGCTGACAGCTCAGAGCCTGGAGCCTGTTTCGGATTCTGTGTCTCCCTCTCTCTCTGCCCCTCCCCTGATCGGGCTCTGCCTGTCAGTCTCTCTCTCTCTTAAAATAAATAAGTGTTAATAAAAACAAAAAACAAAAAACAACATTGATCTTATTGTGCTTCTCCATCTTGTAGGTGACCAGGTACATTGTTAATGAGCAGAGATATTTTGAAAGGAATCTTTTGTTCTGAGCAGTAGATCTCAACAGTGGGCTTAAAATATTCAGTAAACTATGTTGTAAACAGATGTGCCCTCATCCAGGCTGTTGTTCCATTTCTAGAGCACAGGCAGAATAGATTTAGTGTAATTCTTAAGGGCCTTAGGATTTTCGGAATGGTACATGAGCCTGGGCTTCAACCTAAAGTCCTCAGCTTCATTAGCTCCTAACAGCAGCATCAGCCATTTCTTTGAATTTCAAAGCCGTGCATTGGCCTCTCCTCTCTAGTGATGAAAGTCCCAGATGGCGTCTTCTTCCAGTAGAAGGCTGTTTTGCCTATATTGAAAATCTGTTGTTTGGTGTAGCCGCCTTCATGAATTTTCTTAGCTGGATCTTCTGGATAACTTACTGCAGCTTCTCCATCAGCACTTCTTGCATCACCTTGCACTTTTTGTTACAGAGACAGCTTCTTTCCTTAAACCTCATAAACCAACCTCTGCTAGCGTCAAACTTTCCTCCTGTAGCGTCCCCACCTCTCCCCACCTTCACAGAAAGGAAGAGAGTTAAGGCCTTGCTTTGGATCAGTCATGCTTTGGCTTAGCAGAATGTTGTGGCTGGTTTGATCCTTCATCCAGACCACTCCAGCTTTCTCCATATCAGCAATAAGCCTGTTGGGTTTTTTTTGTTTGTTTCCTTTTTTTAAACATTTATGTGTTCTCTGGAGGAACACTTTTGATTACTTTCAAGAACTTTTCCTTTACATTCACAACTTGGCTAAGTGGCACAAAAGTCCTGGCTTTAACCCTGCACTGGCTTTCAGTTTGCCTTCCTCACTAAGCTTAATCATTTCTAGCTTTCGATTCAAAGTGAGAGATGTGTGACTCTGCCTTTCACTTGAACACTTAGAGGCCGATATAGGGTTTTTAAACGGCTTAATTTTAATATTATGTGTCTCAGGGAATAGGGAGGCCTGAGGAGAGAGAGAAAGACAGGAATGGCTCATTGGTAGAGAAGTCAAAACAAACGCAACATTTACTATTTAAGTTCCCCATCTTATATGAGCGCGACTCGTGGTGCCCCCAAACCAATGACAATAGTAACATCAAAGATCATTGATCACAGATTGATTGCTGCCAGAGGGGAGGGTGGTGGTGGGACAAGCAAAATGGGTGAAGGGGAGTGGGAGACACAGTCTTCCAGTTACAGAATGAATAAGTCACAAGAATAAAAGGCACAGCATAGAGAATATAGTCAGTAATGTAATAATTCTATAACAGTGACAGGTGGTAATAACACTTGTGGTGAGCATAGCATAACTTATGAACCTGTTGAGTCACTACGTTGACCCCTGAAACTAATACAACATTGTGTGTCAACTATACCCAAATCAAAAACTTTTCTAAAAAGTAAAAAAAAAAAAAAAAAAACAAAAAACAAAAAAACCCACTGATTACAGGTTACCATAACAATTTATAATAATAACGAAAAAGGTTGGAAATATTGCAAGACTACCAAACTATGACACAGAGACAAGATGAGAACAAATGTTGGTAAAATGGCACTGATAGACTCGTTCGATGCAGGATTGCTGCAGACCTTCAATCTGTAAAAAAATGCAACACCTGTGAAGCATACTAAAGGGAAGTACGAAAGAAGGTCTGTCTGCCTGGAGGCTGGTGAGCAGCCCTCCTCCCCCAAAGGCTATGGGATGAAGGGGAGTCTTGTTCCAGGTGGACACTGCAAAGTGTACGATTGTGGGATTTGTCTCCACCAGCCATCCTCGTTGGGGCTTGTTCCCAAAAGATTTGGCTGCATGTGGAAACTGAAAGAACTCTTTAGCTTAGGGAGCTGTGCTTTGAGAGGCCCTCAGTTGAGCATCATAAGGAGGAAGAAATGGCTTATTGTGCATAGTGCTCTGATTTCTACCTCTAAGGGAGCAGTAAACCTGGCATGGGGGGCCGTAGTTGGCACTGAAAAAGGGGGTGGTGGATTAGGGTTAACAAGATGCATAGGTGACTGGGTAAGACCTGTATTGCTAAGGTAGTGCATCCCCATGAGTTAAATAGGGGAGGGGAAAAGTTCTGTCATGTAACAGCTATAATACTTTGAGTCATGTTGAGCAACTTTATTGCTTGCAATTAAATTGTATTAATTAAAACAGCATTCCTTGCTCAATTCTGTAGACTGTTACATCAGAGGCCAAGGGTGACCTTCCAGTTTTGCCACTGTAACCCCTGCATCATTGGCCGCAGCTGCAATTTTTGAGGCAACTGGAATGGGGGGTGTGCAAGATGGGGTGGAGGGCCTAGGCTGACCTAGAATGAGGCAGGACGCTGGTCCCTGAATCCTTTCTGCACTAGCAGGTAGAAAGGAGAAGATTGATCTGTGGTCTTTAAGTGTCCCTGGAGATTGTGAGAAACATGTAGGGAAGGGGAGTCCTTGACAGGTGAAAGCTGGGAGTCATTGTATTTCAGGGTGTTAAATGAATCCTTGTGTGCTCATTTATACTCCCAGGTTGAGGAAACCTACAAAATAGCAGATATGTAACATTTAATTCCTGAATCAGGGCAAGAGCTCTGGCCTCTTTTTTTTTTTTTTAACTCTGCTTTGGTGCTTGATATTGTCTTTGGTGCCACCCCAATGAGTGGCCTTTGGAGCACCAGCATGTTTCTATAGGTGGATCATTGATATGAAGTTCAATCATACTTCCTTCTTTTTTTGGTTGCTAAAATCTGAGTCAGATTTGCCACTCAGGAATAGAAATTGACCAAAATCAATCATACATTTTATTTTTCCTATTTGACCATTTTTCTTTTATACATTTACCTTTTTCCTGTTATGTGGTATACATTCTCCTAACCATCTAATCTTTCTGAAAGAAGGGAGAGGGAGTATGCACAGAAATAGAAAAAAAAAGTAGGATGAAAAAAGAGGTAAAGGAGAGGAGACAAGAAGGAAAGTTAACCCATTTTACAGAGGACATTTACATGGAAAAGCTAATGACCTAAATTGCCCAATCTTCACTTAATTGAGATGACTAATCCTAAATTTAACTTGAAGTATCTAACCAGCAAAAAAAAAAAAATCCTAATAAATTATAGTTTTGCAAAATACAAGTTAGTGATGGCGATTGTTTAAAGTGGATCAGAATCAACAGGAAGTAATAACAGTAGATTCTGGAGTTTATGCTCAAAGAAAAGTAGGCATCATTTTCTATATTGGTGTGCAAAAGGAGAAATGTTTCTTAGGGCAAATATACATTTAATAGCACCAAGTCTGAATCATTAATAGATCTTTTGTAGAAATTAGAATGCTGGAAGCAGCTTCGGGGGTGCTGGAACTCAGCTTTAGGTGAGCTAGGAGTTAGGGGACACAAGGTCCCTGTCCTTGAGCTCAGCTATGTTGGCAAGTAATTGCAATTCAAGGCAATAAATGCTATAGGTGAGTTACACGTATAGATATATGGATAATTAATTCTGCCTAAGGGAGTCCAGAATATCTTCGTAGAGGAGGGAGCCTTTGAGCTTGCTCTTAACAAATGAGGGTCTTCAGGCAGACCAAACAGAAGAAACTACACAGAAGGCAAGCAGCCATCAGAATATGTGGTTGCTGGGGATTACCCAGTATTTCAGACACTGTCACTAGAATGTGAGACAGGGCAGAAACACGTGCGCTGAACCCCGCAATGCATCAGGCTTCCAAATATTTGCTGTAATAACAGCCCATTTTCTTTTACCTTATAATCATTTAACTTCTGCTTTGTTCTCACAAACCTGAAGCCTCCTCTATAGGCTTTCTTACTTACATCCCTCTTTAGTTCTCTTATTACTCAGTTTTTATTGGCTGAGTAGCTCCCAGTTATAATCAACAGACTAGAGGCTAATTTAAGCTTACTGGCGTTCATCCAAATGTGACGAGTTGGTTTCTGGGGTTTTGTCTGCTATGATTACTGTAGCTGTTAACCCTGAGACATCTATGTTTTGGAAGTACTGCTGAGCAACTTTTAGAATTTAGATACATCTCTAAATTTCTTCCATTATGGATGGATCAATTCTCTGTCCTCTAGTTCTGGAGATGCTATTGGGACTTAGCAAATTACCGTTACCTGTATATTGAGCTGAGCCCTTTGTGCCCGGTTCTCAGACTAGTGTGGGGCAGTTTCCATTAGGAGAAGTCTGGCATGGTCGGCCTGTCCAGCTCACCATTTTAGAATAATCTGATCACCACTTTGTTATGGCCATAAAAGCATAGCAGTTGAAATCTTCTATGTTACACCTTGACCGAGAGTTTTATTCTGGTTAGGTACTTGAATGCCTAAGTGTGCAAAAATTAGCCAGCTTTTTAAAGAACTAGATTTTGTAGGTATAGCAGGATATACCAGGCAATATCCATTTACCACGACAGCTTCCAGGAAGATTTTATTCGGCAACAGCCGTGATATTCACTCCACTGAGGTTGGTAACAGCAACTGCCCTAACACACTCAGCTGGAAAGCGTAATAAATTATTATCTATTGGGTGCCAGGCACTTTGTAACATGGTACTCCTTTCAACCCTACAAGAAAGGTTTATGTTACTCTCATTCTAGAGTTGAGCAAAAAGGCTCAAGGAGGAAAGTCAGTGTTCTGCTTACCTTCCAAAGTTTTTACTTCTCTTTTTATAGCTAAGCTTTCTAAAACCAACTACAAGCCTGCATTAGAATGCAGAGGGGCCCCATTACAGGGGTGCCTGGGTGGTTCAGTCGGTTTAGGGTCTGACTCTTGATTTTAGCTAAGGTCATGATCTCCTGGTTCATGGAATTGAGCCCCGAGTCGGGCTCTGCACTGTCAGAGCCTCTCTCTGCACCCTGCCCCCGTCTCTCTCTCTCTCTCAAAATAAACAATAAAAAAAATTACCACAAGGTTCCACTCAAGATTGTTCTCTTACCGTTTCACCACAGTCAGAAAAGTGATTGTGTTTCCAGGAGATTGAATTAAAGGAGCAAGCTAGTACTACAAACATTCCCAAAGGATTACAAAACACATAATAGAAAGTAGGACAGTAAATGACGTCACATTGGAATAATTTAAGACTGATCTTGTCTTAATTTTGCAGGGTCATTTTACCTTCCTCTTACACTTCAGTTTTAAACTGAAGGCCCTAAGAATATTTAGTTGGAAGCCCTCCAAAAAGAAACAGTATTCTTTTACGTACTACTGATAGAAGTGTAAATTGGTGTTTTCTAGGGGGCAAAGTGGCAGTAACAGAAGCTTTTAAAAACTGGCATATTCTCTCCACTAGCAATTCCAAGTATTCATCTTAAAGAAATATTAAGAACACATAAAAGATTTAGCAACACAATGTTCTTTAGAGCAGTTTATTAGTGAAAAATTGGAAACAGCCTAGAAGTCAACAATAGTTTAATAAAATGTGGCACATATGATGGCATACTGTGCAGCCATTAAAAAAGATGTAGAAATAGATTCAACACAGCAGGATAGTTATGGTATTGTCAAGTGAAAAAAAGTTACAAAACAGTACGTACAACTTGATTCCAATTAAAAAAAAATGTACACATGCACAAAAGAGTCTGGAAGGCTATATACCTCAATAACAGTCCTCCCGGATGGTGGGATGATAGGTGATTTTTATCTTTCAAACTAAATTTTCATTTTTTTTCCCTTTTTACCAACACATCTATGACTTGTATTATTAAAAAAGCATGAACAATTCTCAAAAAGTCTCCTGTGAAGTAGGAATGAGAGTGGAGCTTAGTAACCTGAGGCACAGGGATGTAAACATTAGTCTGAAACTGCTTTAATGGCTTGTCAGGGTGCTTTGATGTCAAACTGTCACTGTGTTTAAGTGGAAATGTGGGTGGTCGTAGAGCTTACCCTTCTTCAGACTAAGGGATTCATTCCTAAGAAACCTTCCACAGCAACCAAGAACTGGCATTCCAAGCAAGATTTCCTTTGCACACACTAAGCATACCTTTATCTCACCCAATTGTAACAGAGCCCAGCAAGGTGCCTCTACCCTTGAGAACGGTGCTGGGTGCCAGTACAGAAGGCAGGGAAAATTTCTCAAGTGATGTCAAAGAGTACCTGAAGGTGAAAGGCAAGTTTTTTGTTCTACTGAGGTGGTTCTCAAACTCCCAAAAACAGATTGCGGGGCCTTACCCCCTGGGTTTAATTCAGCGGATCTCAGATAAGGCTTATGAATTGCCTTTCCCCCCCTTTCATTTGACAAGTATTTATTGAGTACATAAAACGTGCAAGGTCTTGTATTATTGGAAATTTGTGATCAAAAGAATTATAGCCTCTATCTCAGAGAGCCTATATTGTAGATTGACAGATATATATTAAATAAATTATAAAAGTAACTCTATATATAATTAACATTATGATAGTGCTAGAATAAAGATCAGAAGACAATTTTTGTCTTAAAACTATTTTTTAAAAATGTTACATGAAAGAACTAAGACCAGTTCTATAGCCCCTTCAAGACAAAAAATTAAGTACAAACAAAGTACTTGGAAATACGAATTAGCATTTTAGACAAGTCCCTAGGTGATGCTGATATTGCATCTTAGGGTCTCACACTGAGAACCACTGCGCCCTAACTGAGTAGACTTTCTAATTAGGATAATGTGGGAGGAAGGGCACAAGGTAACAGCCATTTAACCATCTGGGGGAGGGGCTGAGGCAAAGCTAGCTAGCTATTATGGCTCCTTACTCAGGCTTCAAGTGTTACATACTAGGCAACACAGATCTCAAAATTTTAAGCATTTGGGAGGCAGGGAAGAGATTTTTGAGGAATCCTGTCAACAAAGCATGGAGGTGAGCTGAGCCTCTGGGTAAACGGAGCTGTTGCTTCTTGTCCTGCACTGGTCACCTCTCCCACAGTATCTCAGAAAGGTGCTCCCGTATCAGCTCCTCCATTCACATTCTGTTCTTTTGTCCTAGTGGGTAACAGCAGACTGTGTGGATGGACTCGAACCCACTGGTGACCCTAGCCTCAGGTTTCTTATTTCTCCTGTTACTCAGAATGAGGCACATTCCCATTTCTGGGACCTAATGTTCTAATGAATCAGTTTTTCTGATTTAGCACCATAAAAAAAGATTTAACACCATGACCTTTCACGTTAGATTACTTTGACAACAGATGTAGAGGCAATCCAGTAATTTTTTTCAGTCTGCAAAAGAGCCTACAATTATTTCCAAGTTTATTACATCATTCGTATGTGCATCTTTCACATTACTATACCTTTAAGCTCTGGGCCACAGAGCTTATTTAAATAATTTTAAATTGCACCATAAATTATTAGGCTTCCCAAGCTTTTCTTCTATGCCTAAGAAACTTTATGGGCTTTTACCTGAGTAAAAATTAAACTTATGACTTCATAAGTCAAAGCCAAAACCAAAAACCCACAAAAAACAAAACCAAAAAAAACTCCCAAACCACCAAACAAAACCCCTTTAACATGAAAAGCAATGAACATGAGAACAAGCCCATATATTATGGTGGATTTGTGGTAGACAAAGGCACTAGAAGCCTTTGGACCTTAACATTATTGAAGGTTACTAACATTATTGGATTACTATAGTCAACATTCATTTGATGGAAAACAAAAGGTTCTGATAAAACTTATGCTCTGGTGAGGTTAAACCTAGATCTAGGTCTGATTTAAAGGGGGTAGAGGATACAGTTAAGTAGAACAGAGCTTGGATATAAAAGGTATCTCTGGTACACAGTCATAAACAAGGCCTATAGTCTGGATTGGTCAGGAAGCTATGGGGGCTAACAAAGGGACACTGGTATTTACAGAATGTTTCTACTATGTGTCAAACTTTTCCCTAAAAAAGACTTACCATACAAGTTAACATTTGCTATATAATCCTCACAATAACCTTAAGGTGGCATAACTATTATCCCTATTTTACTAAAAAGGAAGCAACAGTTTATATAACATTGAAGCTCAAAGAGCACAGGATATGAGGAAGACTGGATTTGAACTCAGGGTGGTTTCACTCCAGTATGCATACTTTTTCTCCTTGACTACTCTACTCCTCATAAACTTCACTTCCAGTTGCTGTTTAAGTTGACCTAGATTTTTTCTGTGATCTCCTAAATCCTAAACCTGGACTGATGTAACATAAAAGATGGTACTCTCGGCTGGCTACAGAACTTCCCTTCTGGGGAAAGAAAAAGTTCACTCACTTGGCTGGTGCTATAGCTAACTAACCAGCTGGAACACCTGTTAGGGTTACGAGTATGGTGATTCACAGTGTGAATCAAAGTGTCTTTGTACAATTATAAAATTGTAGAGGAACGTGTCTCAGCACAGAAATAAAAGGGTAACAACTACTGTTAAAGTTTGGACTGTGGGCTAAATTACTATCAACATGTTGACAAAGTTCTGATTAGGAGCTCTTAAATAAATTTGAAAATACTTTTTGTGTTATGTGCTCATTTTTTAAAGTCCCAAAAAGTGTTTTAATGCATTAACATTCCCTGAAGAAATGAACTACATTTTTGCACTTCACGAGTAAGCCAGAATGAACTCCTTTCAATTGTCAGAACGTGTCACATTCTCTTGGCTCGAGGCTCTTTTTCCCTCTGCCTCGAACACTTCCCCTCCATACCATCTCCCACTCCCCAAATCCAAATAAAGTGACTCAAAAGGTCTCAAACACAACACCCTGCATTCCTTCTATCATGACATGGATTCTGTTATATGGCAACTGCCTATTTATTTCCTTAAGGTCTGCAGGGGGAAGGACTGTGCATCTTGTTCAGGGTAGTATCCCCAGCTGATCAGCATAGTGCCTGGCCCTCAAGCAAATGTTTGATGAATGAACGAATGAGAATGAATGCAGAAGTCCTAACATGGAAACAATCTGCTGATTCATAGCAATGCTCCAAACAGCAATTTTCTGACCGTAAGTGTGTTTCACAACCGGAGATCCTGATCAAGATAACCTAAGTTCATTAATAAATATTCAAAATTTTATTAGTAAATTGAGTAACCAAAAATGTATTGTTTGTATGTAATTTTCCTCTATAATGAGTGTAGTTGCACTAATCAATATTTTGATAAGAATTTGTTGTTCCATAAGAACACATTCTCTTTACTGAAATATGTTAACAGATCCAGTTCTGATTATGCATTAAATTGTGCCAATTAAACAATCTTAAAAACATTGTTTAGCAAATTGAACTTGTTTCAGATGTTTTAGAACCTTAACGAAATATATACCAGAGAAATATGGTAATCCTTTCCAAGGATTTCAAGGACTAGTTGTTCTTAAATTTAAAAGAAATCATTCAGCAGTGTTTAATAACCAACCCCCCCCCCAAACACCAAACTTCCGAAATAAACCATTGAGATACAATATTGAAATCACTCCATTTCTGTTGGAAAACAAGGTAAACATGGTAGATTCACTGCATTTCTGTTTATGGAAACATTCAGAAATATTATATTTTTCACAAAAGAGGCTTACACCCTAGAGCTCTTTTAAAACCAACAGTTTAAAACAAATTTTAATTTTATTCTTTGGCTATTAAATTATACCTAATAAATGAGTCACTGATATCAATTCACAATAAATTTATTTTACATAAAAGAAAAAGCTTGCCATTAATGAAAAAATTCAGTAGAAAACAGTTCTTCTGCTTTAAGTTGGAGCTCAAAAGTAGAAGCTGCTTATTAGTGAAACTCAGTAGAAAGGGAATTTTGTAAGAAAACATTCTTGGCATGAAAGCACTAACATAAATTCTGTAATGAAATATTTACCATGCAATTTCACTGGCAGAAAGGCTGGTTTCTGATGGCTGGTATTTCTTTTCAGTCTCCTAAGAACATTAACATGGAAGATACTTAAACCTGCTTTATTCAGAGTTAATTGTATATAAATACTGGTGTCGTGATGGGTAATCTTTCCATAGTCCACCTATTTAATTGAGCAGTTCTAAGTAGGTAATTGGCACCCTGCCCTTCTGATTTCCCCTTTCCCCCATTAGCCAGTCTGAATCCATTCCAACGACACTGAACACAGTGATCACCTACAAAATAAAATATTTCCAGTTATTAACTATGTTAGAAAATAAACATCTGTAACTTGTTTAAGCTATTCATTATCAAAGTTCTTTAAACATTATTAATTTTGCTGAAAGATAAAGGATTTTATTAGAGGCAGTTTTAGAAATTTTCTAGTTATTTAGCAGTTAAAAACTTTAAATCTGTGCTATTCTATTAAAGAATAGTTAAAATTTTTATAAAATGTTGATATAACCATCTTAAATCTATGAAAGCATTCATGATAAACTATCTCCCAAGAAGTAATAAAGAATTTGCATTTTATTATAATACTAGAAGGTATGTCAATCTATGATACAGTTTTCTTCTTAAACCCATATATTACTCACCTCATCTGCCAGAAGTGATAATTCACTACTGTTTGCAGCATCATAATCATACAGAACCCTGGCCTTCCTGCTGCCACTGCACTCCTTAAGGTCAATGAGGTTGGAAGGGGAGGTGATTACCAGACCACTTGTTGAAGTCAAGGCAGAAGAACCAATCACATTTGATGAAGCAGATGGTGCAGGTGCCACAGAAGTCTGATTGTTGTTACAATAATTGGATGGAAAACTGTTGGGAAAAAATGGCCAATTATCAATTTCCAAGTGACTATAGCTTCTGAATACCGCCACTTGGTGGCAGTGTTTACTTTCTACCAACTTCCACTTTGGCTAAAGATTTACAGATGTAATATTTTAATAGCAAAGTACCCTAACTAACTTATGCCTCTTAGGCCATAGAGAGGAAGACACAGAATCTGAAGCAGGCTCCAGGCTCTGAACTGTCAGCACAGAGCCTGATGTGGAACTTGAACTCATGAACCGCGAGATCATGACCTGAGCCAAAGTTGGACGCTTAACCGACTGAGCCACCCAAGCGCCCCATGCAGGTGGTTTTCAAATATAAGTACTTGGAAGTTTTTTTCAAAGCTGTCTTTACAATTATAAACTTGAAATTTAAAAACAAATCCCCCCCCCCAAAACAAAACATGCTATTTCCAGAAAAAAATGAATTTATCCTTAAAACACTTCCAAAAAACTTCTACTAGTATGTTTTATTAATCTTTTCTTGCCTTTATGAATTGTTATATAAAAATATCAATGAATAACACTTCTATACTAGATACCACCACAAGAGTGAAGTCTTCTCAAGTTAATTCTTTGAGAAATATTTGAATAACCAAACTCTTTTTATAAAACTGATCCAATCACACTTTCCTATTCATTCAAATGACAAATATTTATGGAAAATCTACATGTCCAACATCACTACCACAAGCTAAAGACACAAGGATGAAACAATACCCTTCCTTTATGGACATATACACAAGGGAAGGACATGGACATACAAATACTATGTTATGAGTAATAATTACCATAATGAAGACTCGATGGGAGAATAGGGCAAATTTCACAAGCTTATTCTGTCTTGTATTTTTTGTAGGGGAAAAATAGTAAAGTTTTATTAGAAACTAGTGAAATCTAGGGATGCCTCGGTGGCTCAGTTGGTTAAGCGTCCAACTTCAGCTCAGGTAATGATCTCATGGTTCGTGATTTCAAGCCCCGCGTTGGGCTCTGTACTGACAGCTCAGAGCCTGGAGCCCGCTTCGGATTCTGAGTCTCCCTCTCTCTCTCCCCCTCCCCTGCCCACACTCTTGTCTCTCTCTCGAAAAAATAAAACATTAAAAAAAATTTTTTTTTTTAAAAAGAAGTTAGTGAAATTTCTGTGACAAATGTGCTTGTAAATATTTTAAAGATAATTAAAGTTTTCAATTTAGTGTAAAGCTACTGTTTCTCCAATACTACATGGAAAAGAGCATAAAATGGCTGGCCTATATTCATTCTAATCCAGCCATTTCTAAGGTTGAAAATTTCCTATGAAAATTCATATTTAAATTTTAATAAATATAAAAGGTCTCATCTGGTAAGGTGGGTAAAATTCATCCCTAAATAAAACACAACTTCCTTCTTCTCTTTATGACCACTGTGCCATCTGGAAATCAGTCAGCCAACAACACAATTCTCGTTAGTCTCATAAGCTCTTCTCTAAACCTTCCTTCACCCTCTTATGCTTGTGTTTATTTTTCATACTTATTGAGTCTACAAGTGGATGGAGTAGGAGTTGTATGGTCCTCATTACCATTTCTACACTCTTCTAACCAATCTCGCCCAATCTTGGAATTTCAGGTTATTTGACTCTTTACTACCCATCATCTCTTGTTGCCATCATCTATGGATGTTTCATTCCCTTCTCCATTTCTACAAGATTTTAGTTCCTGGCTCACAGATACTGTATCTCACCTGGTGATTATAATATCCATAGAGACAATTCTTCCAACACTTTGCCTTTTCAGATCCATGGTATCTTCTCTTTCTGTACCTGATCCTGTAGTTCAGTCACCCATTTCTACTGCCTCATCTAGACCTCATTAATTCCAAAAATTATAACCCTTGCAATAATAATTTCCAACATCCCATTGTCTGACCGTCATCCTTTTTTTTTCCCCAGTACTCTCCAACAAGTCTATAGTGGATCTATGGTCCTACTAATACGTCCTTCATGGCCATGGTAATTACTATAATCACTCCCTTGCATATGTCTTCATCTCCTATATTCCTCACTTTAAATTACTCATTTGGTAAAAATCTATGAACCTACTCAGTATCCATGTTATTTACTGTTGAGAGGAGAAAAGTACAAAACCATGTTGTCTGGCCTTGCCCTCGATTTATGAGTAGGAACCTCAAGTGGGTCCACAATGCTGCTTAGCAATTACTATACATTTCTCTAGGTCCATTCACTTTCCATTCTTCTAATATTTCATACACTTTCATCCATCCTCAAAATTCTAGCAATTTCTCCTCTAACCTTATATTAGGTTGATGAGTTGTTTCCTTTTTCACAAAGAGGAAAAAGAACAATCAGGACACATCTACGTGTTTGTGGTCATCTCTCCTCTTACTACAGATGAGCTGTCTATGCTTCCATGGCTAGTTTCTCCACCTGTGCACAAAATCTCATTTTTACCTCTCAAGGATATCACGCTAGCAATTCTTCCTTTTCCCATGCTATCTTATTTCTCTATGTGCTGTATCATTCTCATCAGCTTGCAAACATGCTCTGATTTCTCCTATCTTAAAAACAAAAATCTGCGAGACCCACTTTCTCCTCCAGCTACTACTTCATTTTTCTGGTCCTCTTTACACTAGAACTCCTTTGAAAGATTTATCTAAACTTACCATCATAGTCCCTCCTCTTCTGTTCTCTTACACTGTAGACATGATCTGGCCCTATTGTTCCACCAAAACTACTCTTGTCAAGGTCAGCAAGGACTTCAATGTTCTAATCCAATGGTCTATTGACATTCCTCACTTCGCTTGACATATCTGGTGATCACAGTGGATCCTTTCCCTCCACTTTCCTGTACCTTCCTCACTTGACTTCCAGGCAACACTTTTGGTTTATATCTTACCTTACTGTTCATTCCTTACCACCACTTCCTTAGCTGTGCTGGAGTACTTCAGGGTTTAGCCCTTAGCCCTCTTTTTTTCTCTGCCTATATTTACTACCTTTCATCTAGTCTGAGACTTAAACATCCCTGATATGCTGACCACTCTCTAACTTGTATCTCTAATTTAGCTCCCAAACTCCAGACCTGCATATCCTAAAACTGGGCATCTCCACTTAGATGTTTAATAGACATTTCAAACTTCATTATGTCTAAAATTGGGCTTCTGGTGTAAAACTGGGGTGATCTACCACCCCAACCTCCTCCTCCTGTGACATTCCCCATTTTAATTAACTACAGCTCCATTCTTTCAGTTGCACAGGCCAAACACCTGCAATAATTCTTAACTCCTCTGAGCCCTATGTAAATGAAGTCCGTCAGCAAATCTTGCTGGTTCTACCTCTAAAATGTACCCAGGGTTTGATCATTTCTACCACATCTATCACATTCACCATGATCCAAGCCACCATCATCTCCTGACTGGATAGGCTAAAAGTTTGCAATCAGCTCCAAACAGTTCTGTGTGCTTCCACTCATGTCCTCTAGCATTTATCTTTAACAGAGCAGCAAGAATAGTCCTATTAGATGCTAGTTGAATCTGTCACTCTTCAGGGCAAAACCCTCAAAGGCTTCTCACCTCTGAATAAAGGCCAAAGCCCCATGTGTCCCAGCTTCCCGTTTTCGTTTTCTCCCGTTTTCTCGATTCATCTCCAGCCGAGCCCTCCTTACTGTTGCTTGAACATTACAGCTATGTTCCTGCTTCAGGGTTTTGTACTTGCTGTACCCTCTCCTGGAGCAATTTTTCTCAGATGCCTGCATGGTTTGCTTCCTCTCATCTTTCAGGTCTGTCTTCTCTAACTAGTGCAAACCTTTACCCCTAACCAAGGCACTTCTCCACTTATTTTTCTTCACAGCATTTATCACCTTCTAATGTAGTATGTAATTCACAGCCATATCGATTTTCTACTTCCCTCTGCCCCCAAATAGATGTAGGTTCAACGAAGACAGGGATTTGCTCTGTTTTGTTTACGCTGTATCCTTCATGCCTGGAATAGTGCATTTTTAAAAATTAAAAGCAAATGTTTCTCTGATAGATAACAGGGTTTTAATGACAAAAAGAACTAATTTCTAATTCAGGTTTTACTATAAAGTTAGGAACACATTTCTTAGCATCTCTTGCTCAGTGAACTCAGTTCCTCAGCAGTGGTTAAATATATACATTTCTGAAGATTAAAAACAAAAAAACCCTCTCTTTCCCCACATAAGTGTGTTCATACACATGTGTTTTTAAAGCCTCTATGGAATTTTACTTTCAAATTTACTAGTATAATTAACCTTTGTTCACCACTGACCTCTACCTATGTCACTTTGGGGGAATTAATGGTAAAAAGAAAAACACCCAACCTCCATCCCTCCAACCAAACAACAACAAAAACCCTGAAAGACCATTTTTACCTTCTAAGAACTTTTACTGATATTTTAAAAACTATAGACTTTCTGCTACTGTAGCTTGATGTATTAAAACCTTCTAATTATTTAAAAATAAAATACATTTGCTGGCCTTGTGACTAGTGCTTCTGTTTCCGCATCTGTAAAATGTGGATAATGGTACCTACCCTCACAGGTATGAGGACTGTAACATTACATATGAGGTGTCTAGAGGAGTGCCTGGGGACAACTAGAGCCCTTCCTAAATGACTACTGTTTTCAGTTACTACTACTGCTACTAACACTGCTATTATAACCTGGTTCTACTTCTCAGAAATAGCTTCTGAATTCGCATGGAATTGGATGATTTGTCAAGTTCTGCAACTGAATACTTCTATACACTCTTAAAAAGCATAACCTGCAACATTAAAGACTTCAAACTCTCTCCCCCTCCCCTACTCTCTATCACTGGTCCTTACCAGTAATCTAATTCTTTGAGGGCAGGCTTTCTTCCCCAGAACAGCAGCACTCATTTCACGGTAATGTCTGAGCTTACCCTCAAGTGCAATAACTAGCATTTTGTTTGGATGGAAGAGTTCCAAGCATTTGTATGGCTTTAAGCAGAGTGCAAGTACAGATGGTAACAACAGCAACCCCTCTGCTGTATTAGGACACAGTGAAAAGAAAGTACTAAGGCTTCTTGGGCTTAAAATAGCTGTAACGGTGTGGGGATAAAGTGGTGTTCTGCTTTCAGGTATTTACCACCACTAACAAAACTTTAAATATACAGAAGTGTAAATCTTCTGTAAATCCTATCGGAATAACCAATGGTATCAGACCACGATTCATTTTTAAGATCTAAAATTGGTTTTGTGGATGTGCCTAATATTGTTCTAAGCCCAGTTTTAAAGGATTATGCAGAAAAGAATATTGAATCCACTTAAAAAAACCCCACCTTATTCCTTAAAATTATCTTCTCTTGATATTTTTCCTTCAAATATTATGTATCACCCACTCCCTGCTTTAATGGTTTCTCACTATATAAATCTTAAACTCCTTACTCTTACTTACTTTACAGGACATTGGTGACATGACCCTGCGTCACTCATCTAGCCTCATCTACCATCCCATTCCTTAACTCAAACACCAAGTACACTCTAGCCAGAACGAACTACTGTCAGTTCCCTGAACTTGCCACACTACTCTTTTTCCCTGGCCTTTTTACATGCGTGTTCTTCCTTTGTCTGAATATTTGTTGTCCCTGCCCCTTTCTTCATCTAAATTATTTCCACTAAAATAATTTCATTTGTGAAACTTTGCTAGACCCACCTGAGTCACAGTTAGATGTCCCTTGCAGGAACCTACACTTCTACCTTTCCACTTGCCATCTGGCCCATCCCCCAATGGCCTTTATTTCTAGCTAGACTTTAAATACCTAGGTATTTCCATCTAGACCTTGTAGAGACCATGTTTGTCCTATACATCATTTTATTTCCAGTGTAACCTTACAATGTGAACTCCATAAGGGTAAGCAATTTTGCCTGTTCTGTGTGCTGATATAATCCTAGAGTACAGAACAGTGCTTGGTATATGGCAAGTGTTCAATAAATATCTGATGAATGAATGACTGAGCTATGCATGTTATACGTTATCACTTTGCTTTAAAGTATATTAAAATATAATTTTTAATAATAACATCAATGGGCTTGAGGTCTTACAGACTATTTCAAAACTTTTTTTTTTTTAAGCAGTGAACAAGTGAGTAATGAATAAGTATAAATTAGCTAGCTGATCCCTAAGGGCAAATAAGTGTCAATGTAACTAGTTAATCTTCCTCAACTAATTGCAAAGGTATTCCACAGAAAAGTGAACTTCAAACACTTTTGGTGCCAGGAGAGTTCAAAATGTTTTTGCTACCTCACAAGTCTGACAATTACTTTCCTTAAGAAAAAAAAATCTGATTTTAAGCAAGCTAACACAAGCCTTTAATTCTTTGAATCTTCACCTCTATCATTAGTTCATATGCAAAAATCTGAATTTCTTCTCTTATCAGGAGTTTTATGTGTGAAAAGGAAATTACCACCTTCCTAGTTGTTTCTGGAGGTCTAACATGTACTGGTAACATTGTGCATAATAAGTCATCTGGGCTTCCACAAAGTCATTCAGACAGCGGAGATGATGGGCCTGTAAAGGAAAGTTACAGTTACTTCTCAGCTCTATAATCTACTTAAAAGTGTTAAATTCCAAGGGGCAAGAAAGCACGACATATACTCATGGCAAAACACCAGTAACTAGCATTCTACTACAAGGCTTATTGAGACTGACCTCGGTCAGCAGTGTAAGAACAAAACGAGCAGCCAATAAAGGCCAACAAATGATGATAGTGGGAGAACTAGGTGATGAAGTATAAACAAAAATTTAAAATATTTCTCCATGTATCTTGGAAAGTGCCACAATTTAAATTTTCCTTGATAAGTGACTGAAAAAGAAGTTCAGTTTTCCCCCTTCAAAGTGCCTTAGGACCATCAAAGTCTTCTGTTTCAAACAAACTTCCAGTTAATGAACACTCACGTGTGTACTGCTGATTCCCTCTAATAGAAGTCTTGTAATCTCTGCTTGACGATCAAATTCACTTTGGGTTATTCTCAATTCCTGTTCAGACTTAAATTGGAATATAGTTTTAGAATTTTGCTTAATGACTTAGTCCGTTTTATGTACATTTGTTTAGACAGTTTACAAATCTCTCAGGTAAACCCTGAATGATGAGCTGGCAATGCTCTCATTCTGCTTTGAGTTTAAACTGTTCCCTGAACTCTACACCTCAGCTTTTCTATATTACTCAATCTAGATAGAATGTATTCCTTACCATTACTTGACTCAAAAAAAATCTATTAATGTCAAAGCTTAATGACATACACATAAAAGCCTAGAAACGCTACTATGGGACAGTCAATATACTGTCATGTATTTTGTCATGTCAATATAAAAGGTCATAACATTTTATAAAATCTTAAGAATATTAGTTTATATGTATATTTGAAAAAATTCTCAATTATTACTATAGTTAATTTATTTTGAAGTTAAAGATAGCCTTTAATCTCAAATGAAAAAACTTAAGAGTAAAGCCATAGATTTTAATCTCTCTCTTTTTTAATGTTTGTTTACTTTTGAGAGAGAGCACGTGAGGGAGGATGGGATAGAGAGGGAGACAGAGGATCAGGAGCAGGCTCTGAGCTGAGAGCGCAGAGCCCGATGTGGGACTTGAACTCATGACCTCAAACTCATGACATCATGATCTGAGCTGAAGTCAGACGCTTAACCGACTGAGCCACTCAGGTGCCCTAGATTTTAACCTCTTATGTTTAGTTATCAAACATACTGTTTCTAGGCATATAGTTCTTAGGTTCCTTAAGAAGGAACTCTTTTTGCATAAGGGGTGACTTTTTAGTTTTCTTTCTAAACTTTGCATTTTATATGGCTTAAGCATCACTATTATCTACAGGATGTACTAGGGTTTTTCTGCAAGTTATGGGTGACCTTTAATCAGTAGTGTGCTGATAAACTGGCTGGGGTTGGGGGAGTTCTAATGTGCTGATTTTCATGGTGCAAATACTCCAACCACACATCATTTCAAGCTACCAAGGTGAAGTCACTGACCTCGTGGCTGGAAAGAGGTGTATATAATAGCACTCCACTACTACTAGCTTCAACCCTCTCATACAGGTTCAGTGCTGGGACAAAACAGTTCACTAAAAAATCAACTCAATAAAAATAGTAAATACTCAATAAAAAACATCTTAAACCTTTAGCCAGAGTTGGTTGGTAGTAAGTGAGGAGGAGAAAAATAAAATCTCACATCTCACTCAAAATACTCAGCTTATCCCACACAGGGAATCATCATTGGTGAGAATATCATTAATACTGTTATGTTATACTACCTCTCCAGGATATATATGTTATGTTATACTACCTCTCCAGGATAAATAGCTCCCCCCACCTATCCAAGTAATATTTCTAAGACTGTAGTAAGTATAAAAACTAGGTCTAAACTTTTTCCTTGCACATCCCATCTTCCTCTCCGTCAACGTTTGGTGGCAATAGTTAACCTAGTGAACCAGTCAACAAGGAAGCAAAATAATCAGGTGCTATAATCATTTTCATCCCACTGGTAACAGACCTGGCAGAGTGACTAAGAAGTGACCACTAGATTGGACTTATGGAAATGAGCTTGAATTACTCAATAATTCAAAAGTTAAAATTAAATTTTACTTGGCTGAAACCAGAATGCATGGTGCTTTGATAACAGAGCTGAAGTTACAAGTTTCATCTAGAAGACAGTATGAAGCAGAAAAAAGTCCCAGGAGAAGGAAAGAATCAATCAATATTCTTCCTAAGTAAAGTGTTAAGGAAAACCAATCACTTCAGAGTTACATTTGCATTATTTACTGTTCTGCTTGGTTGAATACAAAACGGTTTTAAGAAGTTACCATAATAAACCCAAAATAAATGAAATTCAGAAGTAAACAAGACTAGTGAAAGTACAATTTGATTTAATGGCTTTTAGTAGAAAGGGCAGAAAAGCCTACTAAATAGCAATATTTCTATACAAGGTGTAAACAAGTAAGCTAGATAATAGATTAAGGGACTGGAAAGTCTGAGTATGAAGTGGAAGTGTTTTAGTTAAGGACACTGAGTAAAAAAAGTTATAAAATGATCTCACAAAGGATAAGAGATCAGTCTTCCGTGTTTGAGCAAAACTGAATGATTTCATTATGAAGAAAGGCACCATGTTACAAAGCCTCGGAAGTCATTCTTTGAACAATTCAGACTTTGTATTTAGAAAAGGTAAATGACAGGAAGGAAATGAATCCCATTTTTTGAACAAGTTTCAGTGTATGTCTGGGGTAGCTGCAGTCAGATGTCCCAAACCATCTCTACTGCTGACATATATAATGATCACAATAATTAATATAAAAGGCTGAGGTATCTGAAATAGGTTTGGCATCATTTACTTAGGAAGAGAATGATCCCTATTAGAAAGACAGATAAAAAGGGTTTAAAGAAAGAACTGTCTTTCTTTAAACATTTAAGGGTTTTTATTCTGTCCTCCAGAAGACCTCATTCCCTGACGAATTTTACAATTAAGACAAAGAGTTCTAGGGGAAAGACCTTTTCCTGCCAGAGTATATGACAGCATAACTTGGGTTAGGGAAGCAAGAACTCTTTTAGGATGTAACTTGGAAAAAGGGCAAGAATTTGTTGATCTGTGATATCAGGACTGGGTAACTAGAAGCTAGAAATTTGGTGGTTATGCTTTTGAGGCATTTGCTGTGAAATTTTGTTCAGTGTTATTTTTTTCTATAGGCTTAAGTCTTAAAACATTTGAAGATATGAAGTTTTAAAATTATATATTTTTTAAATTATAAAAATGACAGAAGTGAGTATGGAAGAAAAAAATCTCCCTAAATCCATTTTGATATATTTTCTGAAGTTACACACACACACACACACACACACAATAAATATTTGTTTCATGGGCTTCTTCCCATTGTATATATCACATATTTCCCAAACTCACAGAGACTGCAGTATCAGAGATTTTTTGGTGTAACTGTTTGCTAACCAGAGTGGAAGAGACCCTGGTTTCATTGTTCAACTTATATTCTCTTCCATGTTACTCTGCCCTCTTTTCATGCTAGAGGTTCAGGAACAACCAGAGGCCATGGCAGAAACATAACTAAGCTGACAAATGGATTTCACAATAGAGGATGGAAGAAGTCAAGCATTTCATACTGAATTTCCAATTCATAGAGTCAAAACCCCATAACCTATTCAGGGAACAGACTGTATAGTCAGCATTCCTACAAAGTCAAAAAATAAAAAGTTAAAGTTTGAAAAAAAAAATAGGGGCCACAGTTACCACCGGCCCTTAATCTCCAGCACTGTCCTCATCTGGAGGTCAAATTTTGGTAGGCATGAACATGAGGAGTAAATAAAAAATGCTTCTGAAGACCTTAAGTGGCATTTGAAACAAATCTGCCTAAAGTCATAATTTTATTCCTTACATTCTTGCTTATTATTTTATTTCCCAGCCTAGATAAAATGAGAAACGGAAATACAGAAAGAGGGCCTACTAGTAGCAGTAGCAGTCATGTGGGGCTTCTAAGTGACAGTCCAACACTGAGGGAGGAGACAACATACTTCAAAAACAAACAACAGATCTAATTGTTATACAGTACAATAATGTACATTTATAATAGTGACCCTAACTGTAAATGAAATTAAATACATGCTATCCTATATTTACCTAATGGAGCAGTAAAATACTATTTTAAAACTGTTTTCAACTAAGGTGACAGAAGACTTAGCTCTGGTGCTGGAGGAACAAGCTTCGGTTACCTAGGAAACTCATTTGTGTGACATATGGTATATTCAATCTCTGAATATACAAGACATGGCGTAAACTATATTTTACATAATTGTCACGTAAGTAAACCAAGTATTTAAACTGTTTCCTGGCAAGCACTGTAAATATTACTACTTAATGTAGCATGTATCTAGTATTTATCAGAGTGTGTGCACAGTACATCTCTGTAATATTCTTCTACTGCTCTGTGGAGCTACTACTAGCCAAAGAGATCTGAGCTTTCTATAATAATTTTCAGACTTTATAAGTAACAAAGATATAGTAACAAAGACTGTCACTGGCCCTATCCTATTGGCTGTTGTCCAAGAAATATTTACTGAATGAATGACAATTAAATTCTTGTTTCATAATTCTGTAGTTTAATAATTTACTTACTTTTGTCACTTCCTCTGCCCAAATCTAGCCAGCATTAAAAATTAGAGAAAAATATACAGCATGAAAGAAAGTTGGAATTTAACATTTTCTACAACTTAGTATAGAAAAATGTAATTATTTTAAATTCAAAGGGCATACTCTCCTCTTCCGGAGTCACATTAACACAATAGTGAATCAGTATAGTTTAATATACTGTGAAAGTATGCCTTCATATATATCAATACTGTTAATTTTTGAATCTTATACTAATTTTATAAATTAATACGAGTAATAGTTTTCCAAAATTGGGACTATTTAGCCCCTCTTAGTTGTAGTTTTCTAATCTGTAAAATGAGAGGTTTGGACTAAGTAATTTCTAATTTCTCATTTAGGTCTAAAATTCTAGAATTTTGGGAAACTAAAATAAAGCAAGGATAAATAGTGAACATTGATATAGCCACTGGTGGAGCACATTATACTTGAGAAATAGTTTAAAATTACCAGAGTTAAACACATATAAGTAGATGACATCAGTAGTAACACAAATGCCTAATAAATGGAACATAGTCTTGCTAACTGTTTAGGATATTTTTACCTAAAATAAAAGAAAACCTATGATCTATAGACAATTACCAATGACTGAAATAGTCTAACACTTTCATTCACCTACAGATAGGACAATGGAAATAAATGAATGCATTCTCTTGCTATCTAAGGAATGCCCTGATTTATCCAGGGCTTTGGTGATCATAGTAGTTTAAACAACAAAAATGCATTTTAAATATTGTTTACATAAACTTTCCGATTACACGGACATTTTCCTCCCTTCAGCTCAATGCTAATGGAATAAAAACAACTGACTGTGAATTTATTATAAACTGTACTACAGATTCCATGTCACTTCTAGGGAAGTAATTTATCTAGCAGTATAATGCCAAATACCACATCTATAAATCTTTATTGGCTAATGTTTATGAGTTTTGGGGCTATATTCAGATTTTATGAATTTCCATTTTGTTAAAAATTAAAAATTACTTAACATCTCAAAAATTTCCTCAAACCAGACTCAACATATATAGAACAATCCTCATTCCCAACTCTTACCCAAGGCTATTAATTAATATCCTGAAGCTTTCCAAAGTAAATTAGCAATGGATAGGGAATGGGCCTTGCTACTATAAAAATACCCAAAATATCAGGGGGAGGTGGAGTGTCTTGGCCCGAAACTGAAGAAATTAATTCAATGTTGAGTTTGGGTGAAAGTTAAGGTAAACATCAAAGATACTAAGAAACAAAGTAAATCTGTATACCTTACACTTTTCTCTAAGTAAATTTTGTTAATTTTCTTTGCTAAAAGTAAAAATGCAAAGTGCCAGCCAAATTAATGTCTTAATTACTAGGTATAAAAGGCACTATATATTTATATATAAATTCATATTTTAAAACCTGAATTTGGCATAGATAATAATATTTGGCAATTAGAACACAATTTCTTTTCTTCAAGTTGCAATATTACTTCAGCTAGTATTCCCTGTGATTTTTGCTGGACTAATGAATTCATGGCTTCGACTACTTTAGACTTTTACATGCAGATAATAGCAAGAGAAGGCACTTTACTGAGGATGTAGAAAACACAGTAGGCCAACAAACCTTCAGCCATTTTACATGCAGGAAGTTGAGCATGTAAGAGAAATTTACCATAATGTTATCTCCTTCAAGGCGAGCTGAGTTTAGTTGCTTAAGTGCATAGGTAAGAGACAAAGAACACATTATACCAATGAACACAGTGAAACAAGTTACTTCTTCACAATAAAGAACACACAAACAAGTATTAAGAGAGCTGAAAAATGGTCTTCTACTTAAAAAAAAATAAACTATATTGCTCTATGGAATGTCACATAGTGGTGCCTATTCAAAATTTTCCAAAAGATACAAATTTTTAAAGACAAAAAACATGGTTGATGCTTGATTTTAAATTAGAACCATTTAAGGAAACATCACTTTAAAAACTGCTGCAGTTACCTATAATTTTTACTAAATTTTCACCTATGAAAGCCCTTCTGCCTACCCACAATTTTCCTATTCAAAGATCATTTCTATTTTATGAATATATGATGCCTTTAACCACATTTTCTTTTCAGTCAACCTCAGCCAGGTCTTGGCATACCCTAAGGAAATATGAAAGGCAGGTCAATCCTTATATTTTTAATAAGCTTTAAATTCTCATATGTGTACATTAAGGTTAAAGTAATATGATGGTGCTCAGTTTGCAGATTAAAGATTTAGACATCTGTGGAAATAAATGCTTAAGCAGGCAGAGGGACATTCATAATACTGTGTTATTTGAAGATGTATTTTCTGTATTTGTATACCTAAAAGTGAGGTCTAAACCTCGAAATACTAGCTTTGAAACCAGATGATTTTTTTCTTCCCATTAACAGAAGTCTAAAATAATTAAAAAAAATTTATATAGAACTAAATAAAGCTAGGTTAATGAATGTCAGTGCCTTACAATTTAAATGCAGAAATTTTATTTGCCTTTGCTACTTATGATGTAAGTTTTAGAATATTTTTAAAACTGTGTTTCTGTTCATTATAAAACATTCAAGTAGGTTTTCTTTCTGCTCAACTGGTATATTTTTGAGAAAAGCTTTTGATGTTGTGTTACCATTCTTCAACATGCTAACTAATAAAATACAAGTTAGTAAAGTAGCAATACTGTATACAGGCATAAATATTTTACTGATAGGGCTAACATCATCAAAAAGTTCAATCTAGTGTACTAGATTGTGAACTGAGGGCAGCAGAAATTTTGCATTATTTACCTCTGAACTCAGCAGAGCATGTTATACAAAATAAGCATTTGATAAATATAGAATTGAAAAAGAGGTCACAAGAAGCCAGTAAACAAGCTAAAAAAAAAAAGTCTTCAGGTACACAGGTCCCAAACCTTACTTGCAGAGAAATAACTACTCACAAAACAATACATGGAGATTTATAAAGTGAAATCAAAGAAATTCTGAGATTAGAATAACCTCTTCAAGCTGCCAACTAGGAACGAGGAAATGGGTCAAAGAAGGAAAAAAAACCCCGCAAATTCCTAGTGGTTTCTATTTTTCTGTATTCTTCAAGTAAACAGAAGAGAAATACAGAAAACAAACCCCATCAGAGATCACAAAATATAGGCATGCCTCAAGGTTTTATGTAATAACAAACTAATAGGACTTTTCCTTTCTAAAGTATTTCAGACTTACTGCTATAAAGTTGGAAGAAAAAGGAGTTGGTTATCTAGGGGAAAAGAACACAACTAAAATCAGGAAATGTGAATTTCTGTTTGGACTAACATTTTAAATATTTGGCTATAGTTAAATTTGTTTTACGTAATATATAAATTCTAGAAAAGTTGTATAAAAATAAAATTGTTCAATAAAGTCATTTGTATACTCTTTGGTATTTTAAATGTAATTTCTCATGGAAAAAATTCTGCCCTCAACAATACTCAGTAAACAAAAATTGTCAAGATCTTTTCTGGATACATCAAAAGGAAACATCTCTCAAAGTTTGTTTACTATTATATTTAGTTCTTACAAACTTTAATAGCAATGGCAAAATAATTTAGAATAACTAAAGGACCTTTACAGTGTTAAATCTATGAGTTTTCTGGAACCTTTTCAGGTAAAAAAGTAGACACAGTCATTATCCCGTAATAGTGCTTGTGTAAGCACTACAAAATAAAGTTTTGTACTGACACTTGACAATGGTATTCTTCTCATTCCACAATCATTATTGGGCACATGTAGGCATTTTGAATAAAGAGATTTTGTTCTGGTTCAAACACTTATTTCCAAATGATCCTTATTTATCTTAACATTTTTTTTCCTGATTATGACATTAGTATCTTAAAAAAATCAATTTATACTTTACCACATAAATCTTTTATTAGCAACTAGAAACCAATCCTAATTTAGAGTCTCTTGCCACCTACAATGTTCATTTTTAAAGTTCTTATTCTGCAAAAAGCCTGTTTTGGGAAGTTAGGGTGTTCTTGATGATGACATCATAATAAATTCTGAGGTGAAATAGCCAGTGAATTTGGATTCAACGTTCTGTCAAAGATAGCTCTCCAGCAGTAACTAATACAGTGTCTTCCAAAGAGGAGCTGTCTAGAAAAAAATTTATTCAGCTCATATAAGGTTTTGGGGTAATTTCACAAGACATCACAACCCAATACCAATTTTACCAGTTGTAAATTTCACTGTAAACCAAATGTCAACCTCTTCTTTCCCAAAACAAGAGAGCCACAGTCAACTTCTGCCAGCACTGTGGTTTATGTTCCTTAAGGCAATGGTTCTTGATGAGGACAGTGGTAGTTGAGTTGGGATGAGAAGGCAGGGGGAATGTCATGCCTCTTAACAAAACATATCCCTTAATATATGTTAAGAATTTGTTAGCCTTCTCTAATAAATTCAGACCGGTTTACATTGTACTATCGTAAAGGCATAAATCTCAAATCTGATTGATGTCTCCAATCTTTGGAATGGAAACAAACAGTATAAATACTAGACTAAATAAGCTTATAAATAAAATCTTTCAATAAAGTTATAAATATATACATACATAAATCATTAAATTACTACATTTAATATAAACCCACTCTATTTAAAAAGACTAAACTGAGGTTGATTTTATGAAAAATATACCAGAACTTATGTATCCAAATGAGTTTCCTCCCCTGCAAAATAGTCACCTGGGAGTCCATGCTGCCACTGTTTGAATGGTTTTGGAATTCTTGGTGACAACTCCTTTAGCCAGTTTGACTCACATGTGAAAAGGAGTCCAGTTGAATTTTTAAGTCACACACAAGCAATCTCAAATTTGATTCTTTCTTATTTTAATTACTATTTGTTTTTCTATTTCAAAGATAATAACCCTATCTCCAAAAGAATATTTTCTAACATTACTGATGATATTTAAAGAACATGATACAGCTTTAGGAGCTCTCACAATTTTTATTTTTTAGCAACAGGTATATTGCTGAAATAATACTACCTGTTGATACAACTATTCTGCATTGATTTGGATGCATTAAGCTCTGGTAAGTTTGTTTAAAAACACTAAAAGTCATAGTCTAGTCTTCATAATTAACTATACCTTGCATGGTACAGGAGTAAAATATTTTACAAATTTTAAAGTTATCAACCTAGAATGTTTTTCTATTAAAAAATACTACTTACTGAGGCTCTAGTTTCTGCAGCTTTTGCCTTTTTTAGTCGGGTTTTCGCAGCATCCAAATCCAGTCTCTTATTTTGTAATAGTTTCCTTTCTTTCTATAAATATAGAAAAGAAAAAAAAGGCTAATGATGCTAAAGTCCAGTAAAAAGCATACACATTTAAAGTATTATTCTCCATTTAATATATGAATCATCTGCTAAAGATCTAGGATTACAAAATTGACTATGAAGTGACACTTGACTCCTTTTTCTCATGGTTTTCAATTTTAAAATAATGGAGACATTCTAGATGCTTGAAAAATCTGGGAAAGATGGCAGGTGATGGCAGAAACAAACGAATATTAATTTTAATATTTTGTGGTTTTGCTCTCCAGGAAATGTTTTGCTCTATCTTCTTGGTTGTCACAATTGGAGGTGTGGGTGTGTTATTGAGTAGAAGCCAGGATGCTGCTAAATATCCTACAATGCAGTATGGCTCCCACAACAAAGAATTACTTGACTCAAAATGTCAGTACTGTCCAGGATGAGAATGTTTCAAACAGACTATCTAGGAAATACCTATGATAAAGGAGATATGGGCCTAGGGCAAAGTTTCTTGATACCTTAAGTGATCTACTTTAAGAACTATGCAGGTTCACTTAATGTGCCATAGCAGTGAATGCAGTTCTACTACTCCAAAGTGGAATTCCAGATTTCATATATCAAATTTCATCCTATTGACAATTTAATCTTTTAAATCATCTTTCAACTTGGTAGCTTTTCTTTTGTCTCAGGTGAAATACTTTTTACCCAGACAAATTCATTGTAAACATACTGAGTTTCTGAAATAATTTGTAATAAGAAATCTGCAAATTAAAGTTTAAAGTAGTATTTACAATAAAGAATAATCTTGCAAAAATCTTAGGAAAAAAATCCACCTAGATCTCCACTCTCCATCACTGAAACAAACAAACAAAAAATAATACTAGGCTTGGGAAGGTGATATTTATTTCTTTGGCAATAAAACATAGCTGTGTGAAGAGAAGATAACAGGTTTCTAGGGATGCAAAAAACAGGAAGTCGAACAACCGGAAATATAGCTTCCAATAATTAGGTTTTTTGCTTCCAGTTTAAATGAATAGTTACATGTCTATACTATCGTGATATTTTGTACCATATTTTTATAATAATTCCAGGAACTTCTCTACAAATTTTAATGCTGGTAATGGACAAGAATTGATGTAAAGTAATCTCAATAACACTACAGGGACACAAAAATAGAGTACATATCTTTAAGAGTCCTTTATTCTGGTTAGGTTTGTGTTCTGCTGGATATGCACCTAGCTAGATTATTTAAATTTTCTAATCTGCTACATCTACATGATCAATAAGAGGGTAAATTATTCATTAAAAACTGGATTATATATCTTAATATTGTACTAAAAAAAGGGAACATTTTCCAACTCACAGCAATTGTTTTGTAATCTCCTTCTATAAAGTTTCTTAAAGGAGTGAGAAAATTTAAGGCTGATGTTTGAATCAGCTCTCTGTCTGCTGTTCCAATTCGTTTTTGTGTTTCTCCACATTTAATAAGGGCATTACCTGCAAAGGAAAAAAGTGTTGTTTGGTTTTTTGTGTTTTTTTTTTTCTTTTTTTACCATTTTCTGGTAATGTCAGAAAATAAAATCAGCAATTTGATCTGCTTTAAAGTTAGTTGTCACTTCTTTACTTAAGTAAAAAATAAAATAGAATTAACTGTAGTTTTATTTTAAAAGGTAAATTTAAGACTATAAATATCTAAATAAAAATGACAAAGGTGAAGTCCTTATCATACCATAGTTAATTGTACCAATTCAACCAATGGAACACAAGAGAATAAATATACTAAAAAGTATTTATGGTCATAGCTCAAACAGTGGAGGTATGTTTAGAAAAGCATTAATGCTTAAAATATTTTAATAAGTCAAAATTTGTCTTCTGTTTCTATATTAATGCGTGGGCCTCAAGTATCTTTAAATAATAGTATAAATTTGCATCTTAGGTTAAAGAAAAAGCCATGTTTTGTAACACATATACCTTAATGTTTAAATAGGACAAGTACAGTGGAAAATCGAGCAAATGAAAGGGAACCACAAGACCAAGGTTCTACTCCCAGGTCTACCTCTAATAAATTTTAATTCTATGGATCTTGATTCCTCCATGTTAGCATGAGATCAGATCTGATTGGCAAGGAGGATAATATAACACAGTAGTTAAGAGCGCCATGTCTGGATACATATCTCCATTTGAATTATTAGATGTAGGATTATGGATGAATTATGTAATCTAAGACTCAATTTCTTTGTCTTCAAAATGGAGATAATTTATATTGTAAGTAGGATATAACTGAAGATTTACAGAAATAATATGTTGTGCAGTGTTAAGCCCAATGCCTGAAACACTCAATTGTTAGCTACTATCAATTACTAATAAATGGATTCACAAAGTCCAATTCCAATAATCAGGGTAGAGTGATTAATAGAATTACTATGGGTAAAAACAAACTAAGTGGATTAAAAAAGGAAAAAATGTTCCTTTTGAATGTTCATGTCCCACTAGGCCTTCAGCTTGATGAAGGTAAGGGCTGGATGCCCTTTATGACCCCCAGCATCTAATCACATCTGACACAAGCAAGCACAAAAAAATCTGTTTAATGTGTAAAATTTTTGTAAAATAGTTAAAATTTAGAAATAAAACTATAAAAATTTTAAGCATTTTCAGACTTCTGAAAGAAGTACATTTTGAAAACCACAATGTAAAAGTTTCAGTTGCATATCTAACAGCCAGTCAATGGATTAATGCCATTCATTATACAGTATTTAGGGTATTTCCTTCTGACATAAAGGTAACTACTAAAACTTTAAGTTCATTTTGCTCCAGAATTTAGTAACTATTTTATAAATCAGTACTATATGAGGAAAATCATTTACCTACCATTTCATACCCACATAAAGACCAATTTCTTGCAGAAGTCTTAATAAAGAGAATTTTTAGCCATGAACAATAGGGAAAGACGCTATAGAAATCTGAAATAGTCTTATATTCTGAGAAAATTAGATTTGAGGGATAATGAGCTTCAGAGTTATACATTTAAAAAGTCAGTACAGCAACTAGCAAAGCTGACATAACTATAAAGCATGATGATAGAAAATTTGAATTACATGAAGAAAATAGAATGAAATGTAATCCAAACATGTAATCCAAATAGTTATCCAGAGATAACCATTGTTAACATTTTTGTGGTACCAACATCATTGTGTAATGAAAGCACTAGTGATGTGTTCAAACACTATGTGCCAGGCATTTTATTATAGAAATCAATAAGCTCTCAAGAAAGCTTTAAAGAAATCATCTAGAGAAGACATATGTAAACAAAATTACAATATATCAAAAGAAGTACTGTAACAGAGGTTGCAAGATTCAATGGGAGTACCAGTAAGCAATTAATTCATTCAACTTTTTGGATCTAAAAAGATTAATGTGAATTCTCAGAATAATATATACTAAAAACATTACATTGAACTGCACATATTTACTGGTCACCTGTATTTCTCACTTTATCTGAAATTTAAACGTAAAAAATTTGAAGTTAAAATTGAGTCTACTAATATTTGGCAAATGTTAATGATGTCTCTAAGTAGTAAAAAATCTAAAAGGAAAGTTATTAACTTAGCAGATCTTTTTGCCTTTTGCTTACCATAAGCTGTTCCTGGGCCAAACTCAGTCCCTGCATCAATCATATATTGTCCCAAAAGTTCTGGGTTGTTTATACGACTTGGAGCTTTTCTATCCAGTTTCTCATAAACAAATTCTTCTATCCTGGCATCTAGGAGAAAGGTTTAAAACTATCAATGATTTCAAAAAAGCAAAACTACTTAAAAGACTTATTGTTGTTTTTTTTCCCTCTGAGCCATTTATCACTCTGCAAATAAACATGAAGTTAGCATGCTTCTAAGTACATATCTTAACAGAGAATTTTTAATTTTTATGTTGCAGTATTATATAGCTCAAAGAAACTTATACTTTAAAAATATGGTAAAATATTTTGGCACAAAAATACTTAAAGTAAAACTATTATACAGTGAGTATTCTATGAGATTTTAAAAGAGTTGGTTATTCACTTAATACCTAATGAAGTTGCCTTTGTCCCACTCATACACAGTCTAATTTTTAACTTTGAATACATGTTCATTTCAATTTCAAAACCAGGGATTTCCAGCTATGAAAATATAGAGATAAGGCACCTATAAGAACTAAAGAGTCACATACCTCTAATACCCTTTACATGCTTTTGCTCGCTCGCATGCTTTCTCTCTTTCCTAGAATCTAAATATAGGCATGGGAATTTAAGGAATAGAACAATCTAGGCATGGAACAGCCACAGACAGAGATTAGCAATATGGTATCTTGGCTTAATTTTATTTAATTTTGCTTAAAGTACAAGATATATCTCTCAGCATGTATTCACATTAACATTAACAGTAAGGTTAAAATACAAAATAGGTTAAAAGCAATAATAGAAGGCTAGTGTACATGGAAAGGGAAAAAAAAATCAGTAAAATCTGAATATAAACACTTGGTTAGTGTAATGTTCAAGACATTCACACCTACACTGTCACCCAATAGTGAGGTATTTTAGAGACAAATGAGAAAAAGTCAGTTTCTAGAAATAATGATGAACTATGAATCAAACTTACAATCCAAAGAGAAGCTAAAATAAATAGGTCCCTTCTAAGCACCTCAGAGAATTCCTCCACAAGTGGAAGCTTCACACAGTGCACTGAAAATTTAAAAAATGAACTAAACCAATAAAACAAACACTTCAGGAGCCAGCATAAGCATTAATTATAATACATAAAATAGGCTGCTGGAATAATACTTGCTTTTGTGGTAGACTCTGAAGCAGCGTCAGAAGTTTTTAAGCAGGACTTTTAAAACCTTTAAATTGGTTAAAACCATAATGAGTCAGTCTAAAACATAACCATTTAAAAGATGTTAACTACATTTCAGAATTTCATTTTCTGACTATGAGAGGGATTCTTAGCTTTGTTGCATTTCTATCTATTTGGTCAAAAGTTCAAAGTTGAATCCTATGTTGATTTCATTCAGTTAATAAAACATTTGGTATGTTTAAACTAAATGTTCATTTCATTAGGGCATCAATGGACCATAATAAAATCTTAAAAAAATCTGCGGGCAATTCTGCTATAATGCAATAAATATTTCTGAAAAACTCTAGGTTCTGGAAAATTGTACCCCCAAATTAACAGGGTTTAGAGTAAAATGAAGTTTGTGCCTGACCACTCATAATCTATGTAACTTTATAGTCAGAGCACAAACAAAAAACCCAATTTTTGTTTACTACTTCAGACTTAAAACACTAATGTAAAATTGTACTATATGAGCCACTGTAACTTTATGCTGATGAAATTCCTGTTTGCCAGTTGTGTATGAGTTTGTCTGCCATTCAGAAAAACATATAGAATAGACTACTTATGTAAGGAGATCTGGACAGAGCAAGGAACAAAAGGCAAAATATCTACTACTTTTTTAAGATGCCATGGTATATAATTTAAGTAGCTTTAAATGAGTAAGAAATACCACTTGGTGTTCAAAGACAACAGGCTTCAAAGTGTGAAAGGCCTGTTTCAGAACAATTAAAATGTACAAAATTACTAATATTTTGTGTAGTGCTTCAGGTTCACAGAATAGCAATAAAGTTTAAACCTTGGAAGTTAGTACCTAAAAGTAAGCTTCTGGAATTTCACAACATGGTCACAATACTGGGGCAAAGGGGAATGAAAACATTTGCTGCTTTGTTCTTCACTGTTGATGTATAAAGCTCACAGTGAAAAGACTGGGTGTCAATACACCAAATTCAAGTTCAATTTCCACTTCTAACTGGCTAAGCTACACTGTATAAAATGCTAACTAACTTGTGATTTGCAATTAATAAACAATTGTTGTACACCTTATCTGAAAGATTACTGAGATTGGTGATCTGAAACCTTAGAGTTGTCTGAAAATCAAATGGAATAATTTATGTAAAAATATAAAACTTAACATAAACATAAATAATTGGTAACTAAGTTTTCACATAATTTTTCCTTAATTATTTAGGGACAATTCCCCTGTATATATATAAAAAAAAAAGGTTAATTTTTTTTCACAGTCTTCCTAACTCTTAAAAGTCACTCCCTGAAACTGAGTTTTCAAGAGGATTCTACGAAGGCATGAAAAACACGATTAGTCCAGTTGTCAGAGGGTACACAAAGAGTTGTTTAGCACCCTCTTCTTCACCAAAAGCACAACACACAAACCCATAGACCCTAAAGCCACAAACCAAAAACTTCTGTTTTCCAATAGCTATCAAAACCTTTTTTGTTTGTTTGTTTATATTAAAAAAACCCCTACTAACAGTACCCTTTAATGAGATTAGTCAATAAGGTAGACAAAGGTAAAAAGTTTCTTACTTGGATTTGGCTGCAATAACACTTCAGTTTGTTTCATTATTTTTTCTGTCCATATTTTGGTACATTCAGCTTTGCTAAGAAGATTCTCTAAGTGAGCATCCAATTCTGTCTTCTCTGCCTGGCCAAGCTTTTCTTCTGTGAACTGTTATTAATTATAAAAAAAATTAAATATACCTCAAACACATTTTAGGAACCTATATCAGTAATTAAAAACTCAAATCCAGACACTCCCAAACATACAAATAATTGTTTGCAAACCATTGCACTGAGTGCTTTTTTTGCCCCTATAGAAATTTATCCATACCTCTTAATCTGGACCCTCTCTTAAGATTAACGTATATCCTCAGTTCTGCTAAAAATGTATGGTGTGAATTCTAGAGAAAATCTAGCATACTGCCTGGTATATAAATATTTCTTACATATAAAGGTAGGATAGCATAGTGGTAAGGAGTAAGAATTTTGAGTCCATTGTGCTGAATTCAGATTCTGGCTGCACTGCTAATTGTGTGACCTGAGCAAGCTTCTGAATGTTTTCTTAGGTATCTACTATCATAAAAGAGAGATGATACATATCGTACGGTGCTTTGAGAATTAAGTAAGAGTATGTATGTAAATCACTTTGTTCAGTGTCTGGTAATTATTATTTTGAATTTAAAAAGGGCTGCTTATGTTAACGTGGGTTTGTATTAATGGCACTTTAATCACCTCCAGTTAAATATGCTTTTATGGGATGTTCTGGGAAACTACCATTTGTTTCTTCAGGATATGTTACAACAATTGATCTACAGACTAACTTTTGGGGCATATCTTATTCATAGTGTGGAGGCAGGTTTTAAAGATCATAAAATGTAGTTAAATATAGTCAGCATATCAATTTTTACTATCTTGAATGTGGTGGTTTTTGAGGAAAAGCAGCATTGCCCATTCAAGAACAAAGAGGTAAAAAGATTTCCATGTGCATTTTATGGGCACTTCTGAAGACTTTCAATTGAACACTAGCAGTGACGACTTGGGCGGGGGGAAAAAAGAAGTGATGACTCAGGCTGTTTACCATGCAAAATTTTCTTCTAGAATATGTGGCTTTCTCTCATCCTAACACAGGCATATCACTAGCACTAATTCTATACTCATTAGTCATGACTCACTTCTGGGTAACAATGTAATGTTTACTGTGCTTTTTTCCCCCTTTTCATCTCTTAAAATATCTTCTGCTACTTCATTTTTCTGAGTTTTATTATCTGTTTCTTTCAGCATCCTTTTTATTGGTCTAATACTTTCTGTTGATTATCAGTTAACATTTTTAGCTGAAAGGTCCTCTAGAATGTTATTCTTAGAGTCTGGTGTTAACTCCCCACTGAAGGTCTTGTTCAGGGGCTAGAAATAAAAGCTTCAATAGCTTTTGTAAAGCCTTATGTCTTTTTGAGACTGGCTTATAGACAAGCCCTGACCCAGTGAGTGCAACTGAAAATAGCAGTTCCAAAGCTATTGCCTAAGCCCACAACCTTGCAATGTACTGTAACTGAGGATAGGAATAGGAGTTGCATTGGGCAAAAGGTCAAAACCCTGATGCCACGGTCAGTTGGGTAACTACTATAATTTCACTCTTAAGAGTGAACTCTGGTATTCCCTCTACAAATCCCTAGATTCTAGGCTACAGACCTCCTACAGAGGTTAGAATTTTACATGTTCGAGGTCTACCTCTAATGGTTAAATAGGTTATCTCCCAGATAAAGCAACCAATAGGAGGCAAACAAAGGAGGAAATACATCCACGTTAACATGATCTATGAAGGCTGATCTACCAATAGAGAAAAATTCTTAACTTAGCACCTTAATAAGTATATGTATTTCTTTATTGCATTCATTCCTTCAACAAATATTTTTAAGTACCTTAATATGTGCCATGCACTATTCTAAGCACATGGGTTTAAGGAGCCAGAACAAAGTTTCTGCTCTTAGAAGCTTACATTTTAATAGAACAGACAATAAACAAGTAAACAATTCGATAATAAGGATACAAAAAGACAATGGATATAGGACCAACAAAGTTGGTCCTATTATTTTTTGAGTGACTGAACAATTAAATGAGTGAATTAATGAATTTGAGTGTAGAAGAAGGAAGAATTCATTCTGCAGGGAAAGGGAGAAGCAGGAGAATCAGGGAAGGCTTCAAAGGGAGAGAAATATGCAACCTGGGCCTGGAATGGGGAAGAGGAGTTTGAAAGGTGTGAGATGTGGGTGGTTAGAGAAACAGCTTCTCTGAACAGGTAACAACTGATCTAAGAGCAAATGATAAGAAATGGGCTATGTAAAGATCTAAGGGAAGGGTATAAAGTCCTTTCATGACTGGTCTTCCAGTTGCATTTCTAGAAGATTCGTTAGCACTGCTTTTATACACGTTAGTTTTTTATAGAAGTCCTTAACAGGGAAGTCAGATGCCCAACCAACTGAGCGACCCAGGCGCCCCTGTTAAGGACTTCTATAAAAAACTAACACGTATAAAGGCGGTGCTAATGAATCTTCTAGAAAATACTTCCGTATTTTTAACAGTGTCAGGGCTTAAGATAAATTAGAAAATGCCATATACCAAGCTGTGCATTTTATACCAAATACTAAAAAAACCTAAAACCCAAAACCAATATAAACTCTTATAACACATAGGTAAGAATCACAACTGTAGTGATGAACATTTTGCCTAACGTGTCAGTGTTGCGATTCAATCTTCAATATCACATCTGTTTAAATCACAGTCTCTTTATACTGTAAGACTTCCAGTAAATAGTTGCTGACTTCAAAAAATTAGTATTTTCTTCTACCATTATATGAATATATTCTGTTTTTCCTTGCCTCTGTGTCTTTGTTCGTAGCACTCTGGTCAGCTGTATCCTATAGTCCACCTCTGCTTCTTACATGATATTCAATAACCATCAACTTAAGGTTAACTTTAATCCTATCTAGAATGAGCAAAAAAAAAAAAAAAAAAAAAAGGTGCCAGTACAGAAACACACTACGAATGTTATATATTTAGGTTGAAATTATACATTTATATTTTATTACTCAAACTTGTAATTGTAAAAAACACAGTATCTCCCATGACTTTACTGTGGGGGTTTAAGGATTTTTTTCTATTAATCAGCAGGTATGACATATTAAGTTAACGATATAGTATATTTAATACATACATGTTTCTCTAAAATATTTTAAAGAAAGGTTACAGAAAATGAGCTACCTCAGCTAAATTTAGGCGTTTTAAATTGTTAATAAAGATATTTATGGGGTATATATTTTCTTCTATTGTAAGTGAGATAAAGAATCAGCATATGACACAGTTCTTTTGCCATCAAGGATTTTATGATCTTAAGAATGCTGGTTAAACACAACATGAAATTATAATAATGGCACCCTTCTGAGACAGACAGAAGACCTTTTCTTTCCAAAAAAACCCAAAAAAACCACAAAATTCCTGGGGCGCCTGGGTGGCTCGGTCAGTTAGGCGTCCAACTTTGGCTCAGGTCATGATCTCACAGACTGTGGGTTCAAGCCTTGTGCTGAGCTCTGTGCTGATAGCTCAGAGCCTAGAACGTGCTTTGTATTCTGTCTCTCTCTCTGTCCCTCTTTAGCTCACTCTCTTTCAAGATAAATAAATATTAAAAAAAAAATCCTTTCCCTAATTACAAAAAATTTAAAATTTTACTTTAAAAAATTTTTGTTTTCGGGGCGCCTGGGTGGCTCAGTCGGTTAGGCATCTGACTTCGGCTCAGGTCATGATCTCACGGTCCGTGAGTTCGAGCCCCGCGTCGGGCTCTGTGCTGACAGCTCAGTCTGGAGCTGTTTCGGATTCTGTGTCTCCCTCTCTCTCTGACCCTCCCCATTCAAGCTCTGTCTCTCTGTCTCATAAATTTAAACAGAAATGTTTAAATAAACATTAAAAAAATAAAAAAATTTTGTTTTCAACATATTTAAGTCCAAAATCACTACTAAGTTTGTAGTCTTCTGAGGATATCCAGTTGTTAGTTAAAAACAATAGTTGAGGGGCACCTGGGTGGCTCAATAGGCTAAGCGTCTGGCTCTTGATTTCAGTTCAGGTCATGATAGTGAAATCTGGTCCAACAACAGGCTCAATGCTGAACATGGAGCCTGCTTAAGGTTCTCTCTCTCCTTCTCCCTCTGGCCCTCCTCCACACACATTCTCTCTCTCAAAACAAAACAAAAAACACCCACAAAAAAACCCCTATAGTTTGATTTTAAGCATTTTAATGAACTTTTAGCAGTATCATTTAATAAAAACTTTTGTGAAAACAACCTACAATGAAAGTCAGAATATGTTCTGTAAGTCCAAATCCAATGTTCTCTAAAATGTAATTTGACATACAATTCTTTCATAATGATTTCATTAGGAATATAGTAAAATGACACGAGAACCGAAAGCTTAATAATCCCCTTCTCTTCACATATTTTCTTTACACACTTCTTTAAGGAAAGGACTGTCTTTGAGTCAGCCACATTATGCCAGACACTGTGATCCTTTCTTTACTACAGGATAGGCATCTAGCCTACAGGATTCTATACCATGCTTTACTACAAAGATAAAAGCACAAGCAAAAAGACTATATGATGAAAGACATCTATTTAGTATGAACTCTAACCATCAATTCTTTGAGTGGGTAAAGTAACATTTTAAAAGTTGTCTAAACTTCTTAGGGTAAAATGTATAGCACAAATTCTGAATATAATGAATTTGTAAATTGTAAAATTAGATCCTTCTCAACTTATTCTCAATTTTGGCTGCTCTTTGGAATTACCTGGGCAATCTTTCAAAAACAATGATGCCAACTCCAACCACAAGGATTCTTCTTTAACTAGACTGAGATGCAGCCTGTAAAGATTTCTGAGGTAATTCTAAGTGCAACTAAGACTGAGAACTACTGTTCTAAGCTCATAGGTGATTATATTAACATCAGGTTAACAAACCATCTTCTATCAGTTAATTAACACCAAGCACCAAAGGATGTGAAAAGTTTTGGGTAACACTAAATATGTAAAGTTTTTACACAATCAGAAAATGTATGGACTTTGAATGTGACATGTTTTATTTAGTAGAATTTGAGAGACACGGTGAAGCTGTTGCAGTTTAAATTCTATAGAAGAAACAGGATTTCAAAAGGGCTTGGGTGAGTGGTCATGTTAGAATTCCATCCAGATAGGACCTAACAGAAGTTAGTTGAGGGCAGCAGCGTATTCATCTTTACCTCTAGGCTCAGACACACCATTTTTGCTAAATTAAACTGGAGATGAAAGCCAAGCTTGCAACTAAATTTTAAAGACTTTTTTTTTCCCCTCAGAAAATAGCTGGCATTCATGAAGTTTATACAGTAACTTCAGTAGGCAGTTCAAAGGAAATATTAGAAAATTAAACTCCTAAGTAATTTAAGTTGAAAATATTTTTTTAGAAACAATATGGTCTTATTTTAAAGATGGTGAGCAAAATTTTGCTTCAATATCAATTTTGAAGTAGAAATGTGTCCACTTGGAACATTTATCAAGCGAAGTAACAGAATAGTACTTCACAAAATGGATATTTACTACAAAGAATAAAATACTTAATTATGATAAATTGGGGTTAGCCTATGAAGTCTATGAGGGCAGAGACCAGGTCTCCTTTACTTTTGTACTTCAATGCCAAGCACCTAGAAGGTACTCAATAAATACAGGTTAAATTAAACAGTTTAAAATTTTAGACTGGCATTAGTCAACTTCAACTTCAGCAGATTTAATGTTAGAAAAACGCTAATAAGCACTCTCAACAATAGCCAAATTATGGAAAGAGCCTAAATGTCCATCAACTGATGAATGGATAAAGAAATTGTGGTTTATATACACAATGGAATACTACGTGGCAATGAGAAAAAATGAAATATGGCCTTT
>NW_026057585.1:32838144-32874446 GCF_023721935.1 Panthera uncia
AAAAAAAAAAAAAAAAAAAGAGGTTAGAGTGGGAGAGAGCCAAAGCATAAGAGACTGTTAAAAACTGAGAACAAATTGAGGGTTGATGGGGGGTGGGAGGGAGGGCAGGGTGGGTGATGGGTATTGAGGAGGGCACCTTTTGGGATGAGCACTGGGTGTTGTATGGAAACCAATTTGACAGTAAATTTCATATATTAAAAAATAAAAAATAAAAAAAAATAAAAAAAAGAAAAACGCTAATAAAAATAACAAATTATTTAACATACTAAATGATTCAAAGAGTAAACTTTGAATATGGATACCCTGCCTGACTAAAATGACAGAAACTTTTTTCTTTCTTTCTTTGTTTTTTTGAGAGAGAGAGAGAGACAGAGAGCGAGCACAAGCAGGAGAGAGGGGCAGAGGGAGTGAGAATCTTAAGCGGGTTCTGTGCTGAGTGGAGGTTCACGACCCTGGGATCACGAGCTGAGCCGAAATCAAAAGTCAGATGCTCAACCAACTGAACCACCCAGGTACCCCCTAAAATTATATAAATAAAAGAACGATGTTGGATATTGTGAGATGGGAATAAGAAACAGAGTTGATTCCTTAGGACATACAAACTTATAAAGATGTGAAAGCCATAGAGTAATAGAATTTTACAGCTCCAAGGACCTTCATTAGAAGAAAAAAAATGCCAAATGATCATACAGAATTGAAAAATGACACAAGATTTCACATCAAGCCCTTGGGGTCTGAGATGGACTGAAGTTTCATCCAGAGGGAAGGAAAAGACTACACAGAGAGAGGGTGGAGGGCACTGAAGAGGAATTTAAATGTATGAACAAAAGTCTACAGTTAGAAAAGTACAAGATATTTTGGAAATTAAAAAATAATTTGATAGGAATATAGTGTGTATACATGAGTGAAAAAAAAGACAAGGTCAGAAAGGAGTATGTAATACTCAACTAAGGAGTCTGGACTGAAAAGACAGATACTAAGACTAAACGGCTTTTAAGTCCCTAATAAAGTAACAATTTATGGAGGATAAATTACCTGATGCTTTTGTATTCTATTATTTTGAGGGAGTTAAGAACAACAAAAGCACCCAAATGGAATAAATATTCCTACTGATTTATACATTTTACCTTAATATTCTTTCAAAGTGGCAAGGCATATAAATATAGCCCAACGCAGTGCTTGAACTCAAACTGTTGTGATCACGACCTGAGCCGAAACAAACAGTTGGACCCTTAACCGACTAAGCCACCCCTGTGCTCCCATATAAACAGATTTTATAAGAGAGTAGAGTGATGAAACCAATTTGTATGTTTAATAGTCTCTTTTTTAAAACAGGGAATGCTTACTTTTTAATCTGAAAACTTTTAAGTACAATGAAAAAAAGATATGGCAGTTGGCCACCAAGAGCATGACCTATTCCTTAAGGTATAATTTGATTTGAATAGAAATTATTATTTAGAAATGTGAAAGCTGAATTCCATTCCTACTGTTTTTATTACTTATAATGAGTAACTGGCATAGCTCTTACCCTATTCTTAGCATGAAACTTGGCACTTGGCACTATACTGATGTCAACTCAATTTAGACTGGGAATTCAGTTATTAACTAAATAGCAAAATGACAAAGCAGTGTTTTTGTTGAAAATTACTACACAGCATTCCAAATTTCACATGTTGCATTTTGGAATCATCTTTTTCTTCTTACATAATTAAAAAAATAGTACTGTGTAAAAGGTCAAACATTCAAAAGTATAATAGTATATTGAAACTCAGCTTCATAACTGTGAACATTCTGCCATTGTTTCAACTACTCCCTTTTTCTCTTCTAGAATATTTTAAAGCAATCCTCAGATATAATATACCTTCTACATAAATATTTCAGAACCTATTTCTAAGAAATACAGACTTAATAGAAAAAGATAATATTTAAGGAGTCTGTTCCTCCTGAAATTTTTCCCTTCTCAGTAAATCTCAAGCCAAAACCTCATAGTCATCCGTAACACGTCTTTCCCTCCTAGCCTCAAGCCAACTTGAGAAGCAATACTGAATAGGTTCTGAATCTTCCCTGCTATTACTGTCACCTAAGTCAATATCACCTTTTGCCTATCCTATGGCCACAGCTCCCTAACTGATAACCCTGGTAACCCAGAACCTCAGGGTCTTCATACTTTTTCCCTCTGCCTAAAATGCCTTTCCTCCAAAAAATTGGAATGGTCACTTCCTTGAGGTCTCTTGGAATTTGATCCTGTTGGAAAGACTTGTCTTGAATCATATATCTATACAACCTGGCAAAAACCACCATCCCCGCCATTAACATATCACTTCTGGCCTTTTTCTTCATCACCACCTGATGTATTTACTAATTTGTCTTTTGCTAGATTATAAGCTCTATCAGAACAGGTATTTTGCTGATTTTATTCACCAGTGTATCACCAGAGTCCAAAATAGTAGTGTAAGACAGACATGGCAGTAGGCACTTAAGTATTTAGTACTGAGAATAATTTGATAGCTAAGATTAGGACAGAATTTAAAAACTAAAGGATTTGAAGCAATGAGCAATTAAAATCCATCTGAAAAGTACATCTTTTGAGAGCTTTGCTAGATTTATTTTTTTATTATTTAAAAAAAAATTTTTTTAACGTTTATTTATTTTTGAGACAGAGACAGAGCATGAACGGGGGAGGGGCAGAGAGAGAGGGAGACACAGAATCGGAAGCAGGCTCCAGGCTCTGAGCCATCAGCCCAGAGCTCGACGCGGGGCTCGAACTCACGGACCACGAGATCGTGACCTGAGTTGAAGTCGGATGCTTAACCGACTGAGCCACCCAGGCGCCTGCTAGATTTATTTTTTAAATCAAGTCTACTAACAATTTAAATCAAATTCTAAAAATCAACCAATCAATCAATCAAATTCTAGTACATGTGTCTTATTTAAGCACTGTGGATTCTCTACCTGAAAACACATCTCTCTTTAAAAGGGTGGCAATACAACATCAAATCTCTGCTCGGCAAACAAAATCTTTGGGAATCAGCAATAAAAAATATTGAAGGCCTCTTTTCAGTCAACATTAAGTCTCACAAATCAAATCATTTCAGACTCTCAACCACTCACCCTCCTTGCACTTGTCTTTTAACTATCGGAAGTAGGGTAATTTAAATCAATAAATCATTTTAACCAATGTCTTTACAATATAGCATATGTTTTATTTTTAAAATGTTTATTTATTTTTGAGAGAGAGCAAGCCGGGAAGGGGCAGAGAGAGAGGGGGGACAGAGGATCCGAAGCAGGCTTGGCGCTGACGGCAGAGTCCTATGAGGGGCTCGAACTCACCAAACCTGAGATCATGACCTGAGCTGAAGTCAGACGCTTAACCGAGCCATCCAGGCCAAATGAACCATCTATAGCTTATATTTTAATGAAGGAGGAGGAGATAAGGGTTAAGGCAGCTAGCTTATTACTCACCATGCAGATTTTGGAACTTAGAAATCAACACCTAGAAGGAATTTCCCACTGCCTTAAGTATTATCTGCTTAAGTGTTATTGAAATGCTCAGATTATATTAGATGATCTTTAAAGTCTCTCCAGTCTGCAACATTCTATATTCTATATCTGCAATGCCTACTCTGCAAGAGAGAAGCAGCTTTCAATGAGTAGCAGATCAGGCAGCACTTGGCTATTTACTAGCCATGCAAGTTAAATAAGTAACTTAACCTCTATGAGGCTGTTTCCTCATATATAAAAGGGGTTAACAGCATCTATCTGGCAAAGTTACAGAAAGGACAGTAGATAATCTGTCAAATGCCTTGCATATGTTTGACAGTTTTTTTCACAATATAGGCAGCTATTACCTAGCTCGACTTCTACCATTCTCTTGCCAAGAATAATGCAATGTAAGATCAACTCCACCAATGAAACTGGGGTAAAGGAGAAAAGTAATAAGGCAGTGCAACTGATTTACATTTCAGTATTAGTTTGGTATGTGTATTAGAAAATTATTTTTGTTTTCTCTTTACAAAAGGGAATGTTGTTGCTACTATGACTATGTCATTAATTTAAGCACCAGATTGTTTATAACTCATGTTGTGTGAAATTTACATCTGTTCATAGATTTAAACGAGTTGACATAATGTGGGTGATAGCTGGGGAAAACTGTCCAAGTTCCCGAGTGCTGACACTTCCTTGACTGCGGAATGCCGCAAGACGGCTAAATTTCCCCCTTAAAGTGTATTTGAAATATAACAACTCTTGACAACACGCATAACGCGAATCTTCCCCTCCAGCGTCTCCTTGTCCTGCTGCCGATGCTCCTCATTTTGAGAACGAGGTGGGAACCCCCAAACTCCAGGCTTCCCAAGGCCTTGGCAGAGTATGGACGCCAACCGACGATCTCCATTTCGCCCGCGGACCGCCCTAAGCCCAGGGACCTTCCTTTCAAGGAGAGAGAGGGCTGGAAGGAACTGCGCTGGCAGCTCTTTCGGTTCAGGGGCAGGAAAAGGAAACTTCCTTCTTGGACTCGGCGAGGAGAGGGAGAGAGACGAAAGGAAAGGGTGGGGGTGGTGCAAGAAAGGCCCGTCTCTCTCGTTACCGCGCCGGGCTAGCAGGGCCTTTGCCCTCCCCGGGAGGGCGGCCACACCAGCCCTGGCGATGTGGGGCCAGAAAGGCGGGCGGTGCTGTCTCTCGGTCCGGAGCCGAATTCAAGGTGTCCTCCCGGGGCGGAGGAAGCTCCGCACCCTCTCCCCACCCCGCCTCGCTTCCGGGGAAGCGGCGGTTGAACTGGAAGGGGGCAGAAAACCGCCGCCGTGCCCGGAGGGGGCACCAGGCCGCGCCCATCACCCAGGCCTCCGGCCGCAGGCCTGCCAGCAGGTCCGTGTGGTCGGGTGCGGGGAGCGCCGCCGCCTCGCGCGGCCCCTCCTCGGCCCTCTCGGGCGCCACCCTTTCCCCCCCACCGCGGTACCTGCACAGCACGACTGAGGAAGGTGCCCGCGTCCGCCGCCAGCTTCTTCACGTTGAAGTCCATGATGTTCATCCTGGGCGGCGGCAGCCGGGCGGAGCTGCCGGCTGACTTAGCGGGGAGGCGCCGAGGCCGGGCTGGGGCACCGGGCGAGAGTCGCGGGGGCAGACGTGGTAGGTGGAGGGAGGCGGCGCCAGCCCCGCCGCAGCAGCTGTCGTTTCCGTGAGGGGGAAGCGAGAGGGTGGGGCGAGGGGAGAGAACGGGCGGGGCGGGCCGCGCGCCCGGGTGGCGGCGGGGGCGGCCGAGACGTCGGGCCTGCTCCGCGGAGTCTGGCGCTAGCGTCGGCGCTGGCGGCCGAAAGCTAGAAGGAGGCTGACGGACTGGTAATGAGCTGTGTGGGGCGGGGTCCCGGACGGAGGAAGCCCCGCCGGCCGCGGGGTGGAGCCTTTTCAGAGGTTGTCGCGGGAACAGCGACCCCTTCTGGATCGCCGCGGCGCAGTCGCGGGGCGCGCCGGAAGCTCGGCCAGCTCCACCGGAGGGAGGGGCATGTTAGCTCCCAGAAGCGAGTAGTGAGGCGTGGGGGCCCTGGTTTGCAGGTTAGCCGCTGAAAACTGAGAGCAGAGACAACCCAAATTCCCCCGTTTTGTTTCAAGGGAAAATATGAAAATTGTAGCACAGAATGACAATATTATGAAATTACAACCAACAGACAACTCCTTAGCATCTTGTAGCAGCCACGCCCCGCTGATCCCTGACGCCTGGTGGCACTCGATTTACGTTTCCTGAGCAGGGCTGAGTTTATAGTTCCCACTGAGTGTGTTGTTCATTAAGGATTATTGAGAATCTTCTGTGTACCAGGACTGAATCAGGGGCTGACATACCGTACTGAACAAAACTGTCCCTGGTCTCAAGGAGCTCTCAGTTGGGTTACTTGACAATCTTCGGGCCCTTCACCCCCACCAGAAGCTGCGTTAACTATTTGCTGCTGCGGGGGTTTTGAGTGCCTTAAGGCAGCAAGCCCACGCTGGATTATTCGAGCAACACAAGCCGCCTACTGTGTGCAAAGTACGGTGACGGGGGATACAAAGTGCCAGGTGGGAGACACAAGGAAGTATAAAATGGTGAGTGAGATGGAATAACTCTTAACCCTTAACATTCAGTGTGGGGAATTTTAATAACCAATGAAAATATGAAGTGAAATCTGTTCAAAAGCCCATAATGCCAAGTAACTTCCAAAGCAGCTCTCACGATACGACCTATGCTTGAACTAAGTTAAAACAGGCGATAGCGCAGAGGGAGAGACAGTATTTCAAGAATAAAACACTCCATGTTATTTTTTTTTGTCACTGTATCCTTTTGTTACATTAGGGCTGGGAAAATACAGGCCCAGCAGGCAATGAAATGAGCTCATGTTTTACTGAAGCAGCAGAGAAGCAGTAGCTATTGTTAACGGCTGAAAGATTAGTTCCTGAAGACATAAAGAACAGCAGATTCATATAAATATTTGTATTCTTTTATTCTCTGTGGTGGTGACAGAAACAACCACTTCTTTCTAAGGTAACTCCAATAGAATGAGTCTCCAAGACCAAAATTGCTGCATGTATATTTCATCTCAACCTATTTTCCCAGAAATATGGAAAAGGAAATATGTAATCAGGAATCCTGCTTTTCATTTATTGTTTATTTTAGGTTTTTATGTGGAAATGCACTTTCTCTCTTTCCAGATGTCTGTCTTCACAATAAATATGTTTGCCATCATTTATGTTCATTCTAGTTTAGAATCACAAAACTGTGTCCACCATTATAGGAAAAAAACTCTGAATCCTGTCCTCAAACATGTAGATCTTCCTAACTTGAAAAAAAAGTCACTTCTTTTTGTTGAGCCCTTTAGAGTTTTAATACTGTTTCTCTCGTTTCACAAATTCATAAGACTCGTGTGTTGCCTGTATTAACTTACTATCCGTTTCCTGCCTGATTCAATGCAATTGACTTCTATTTCTGTAACTATACCTAAACAGCATTCTTGAGGTTGCCTTTATGTTCATGATAAACTCATTGGCCTTTTCTCAGACTTCCACAGTGACTGTATTCAGTGCCTTCCCAGCAATACACCCTTTCCAGGCCCTTATTGTTTGCTGGCTTTCCCAGTACCTCGTAGACTTTCCCATTCGACTCTGCTGGCACTTCTGATGGCTTTAATGCAGGTATTCCTTAAACTCAATGTTCAGCACTTTTTTTGTTTTCTCTCTCTCTCTTTTTTAATGTTTATTTCTCTTTGAGAGAGAGAGAGAGCGAGCACAAGCAGGGGAGGGACAGAAAGACATAGAATTCGAAGCAGGCTTCAGGCTCTGAGCTGTCAGTGCAGAACCCACTACGGGGCCAAACCAATGAACTGGTGAGATCATGACCTGAGCTGAAGTTGGAAGCTTAAGCGACGGAGACACCCATGTGCCCCTGTTCTCTTTTCTTTGATTAGTTTCTTAATCCGTATTTATACCACTTCATTCTTTTATGCATTCATTCAGTAAATATTTTTTGGATATCTACTCTGTGCCAAATGGCATTATTCTTGTGGCTAGGAATATAGCAGGCAACAAGACAGATAGCCCTTGCTCTCATGGGAGTTTATAAATAATTCCTAAGACAGAAATTGAATAAGTACAATGTGATGAAATGCCTAGGAGGAATCCAAAGTGCTCTTAAACGTTCACTTCCAGCCTGTACTTAGTAACTTGAATTCTAATTCTAATTTGGATGGTAGGTCTTTCTGGAAGGGTTCTAGATTACCTTTTAATGCTTTCTTTAATCTGTTCCTTATTGTAACTTCTTATTCCAATACAAAGTATTATGAAAGTGATGTTTTTAAGATCATACAAAGTGTTGAATACCTGAAATCTTCCCCAAAATTTTTAGCTTAAAAAATAAATAAAACCTTTATTGAAATGGTATTGTAGGTAGTATGATATGCATTTTAATTTTTTTTTTTTTGTTAGTGGCTGACAAGATGTTCATTACCTCATACCTAGACCAGTGACATCTAAAGTGGTGGTTTATATGTACCTCATTGGGGTGTGCAATATGATCCACGGGGGTGCTGAAAAAATATTGGAAGGTTGGTTTGTATTTTATCTAATAGAAAAAAATTTGTTTCACTAAGTTTTTAAAAAAATATAGATTGACACTGGTGTTCTCACTTTACATTTATCAGATAGACACGTCACAGATAGTAAATGAGGATCTTAAGAGAATAATGGGAACTTCTCAACTTGGAAGAGTTGAAATTAGTAATTTCCTTTGATTATTTGCATCAGCTTATGATAACATAATACAGTGTGGCTGATTAAGTGTATCTGTAAATTACATTATCTATCTAGTTCTAACTAAATAAACCTTCACAAAAATGGGCAAGTAGCCTAAAGAATTTCCCCCAAAGAAACCATCATTAAAAGTAAGGAAACAAGAAATGCCAGAATCAAGTATTTTGGGAAGGTTGTTGAAATATGGATTAAAAGATGATTTGCAAAGTAAAACACAGCCTGAAAACTATAAAGTATAAAAGTTTGTGTAGGATTGGGTGAGAGTGAGAGGAAGGGGGTATTAGTAGGGTAAGAGAGGTGATAGTGATAATTAAGACTTCTTAGGCTGGCTTTTGATTGAATTTATCTGGAAGGATGAGGTTTGATGGTGGGGAGAGATGATCAGGCTTTTAATTTATAACATGTTTGCAGTGTGGCTAATCAATTGGGGAGGGACAAAGACAGGTAGGAAGAACAATTAAGATTCTGTTATCAAAACTTTTCCTGTACTCTGCTACCTTGAAATCTTAAATTTAGAAATCTCATTTTGGACAAAATTGCCTCTCATTTGACCTCTCTGATTCCTTTACTCATTTAGTGTGTTCTTACTATCATCAAGGGCTACAGTCCCATGACTCATTACTATTTACCGATTTTTAACTCTCACCAGAACTCAGAGTTCCCATCATCCTTCTGGCCCATCAGCCTACATTCCCAGATGAATGTTTTCTCTGTTCATGCTCTCAAACTGTCAAGCGTTGTTAGGGGAAAATTGCACAACATTGTAGGTGGATGCTACTACCAATGCATGATTGCCTATTTCCGTTGAACCTTTAACTGCCTAGAAATGCTTTTACTTCTTCCTAATCAACTCCTTTTCACTCTCTGCAGACCCTACTGCAAAACTTCACCACTCTCCTTAAGATTCCTACTTTATTCTCATATACCCTTACTCTCAGCCTTTGATACTTTTTCTTTACAGAGAAACTATATATCATAAAGCTATTTGGCAGCTCCTTCAATCAAATTCCCTTATTTCCACCTTTTATCCTTTCCACCCCCACCCTCTGCACACTCATCATTATTACCAAATGCTTCAAAGGAAAAGGTATCCTAGGTGTTGTCTTCTGAGTCAAGCTATTGCCTCTTAATCTTGGCTGTGCATTGGCATCACCTGGAGAGTTTAAGCAACCACTGGTGCCTCATCCCCTCCCCCAGAATGTGGACTGGGCATTGGGATGTTTAGAAGCTCCTCCAGGTGGTTCTAATGTGTGCCTGAGGTTGAGAATGAACCCATCATCCGATGGGAACGTGCTCCCCCCAGTCTATCCTTTGCTAACGGGCAGATTCCATTTCTCTTACTGGATTGAGTCCTCAAGGGCAGAAACCATTTATTGTTAATTTTTATACTTTTATGGTCTACATTCCCAGCAACACAGTGGATTCTCCATTTGTTAAATGAATAAGCAAATCAAGATGTATACAGTTTTTTTTTTGTACCCCTCCTCTCCTATCTAAACATCCAACTACAGCGCTTAAATATTTCCAGCGCTGAGTTTCCTTTTCTTTAATGTTGTTTTTCTTCTTGGATTTCCTGTAATGGTAAATTGAATTATATGCACCAAGTCACCTAAGCTAAAAATCCCAGTCCCCTATGATTATTTCCTCTTCTTTATCACGTTCAACAGATCAGATCCTGACAATTTTTTTCTGTGCACTATTTCTTATCTTCATCTTCCTTTTCTTTTTTTAAATTGAGGTATAATTGACATATATTACATTAGTTTCAAGTGTACAACATAATGGTTCACTATTTATATACATTGCAAGATGATCACCACAGTAAGTCTAGTTAATATCCATCCATATCACCATGTGTAAAGTTACAAATTTTTTTTTCCTTCCCGCCCCCCAACATGTTACAAACTACAAGAGACTTTTAATGATAGAGAACGAACTGAGGGGTGATGGAGGAAGGTGGATGGGAGGGATGGGCTAGATGGGTGATGGGTATTAAGGAGGGAAGTTGTTGTGATGAGCACTGGGTGTTGTATGTGATGAATCACTGAATTCTACTCCTGAAGCCAATATTGCACTTTATGTTAACTAAAATTTGAATTAAAAAAATAAAAAGGTAATAAAAATCGTTTTTGTGTGGTGAAAACTTTTAAGATCTATTCTCTTAGCAACTTTCAAATATGCAATATGGTATTACTAGCTATATTCACTATGCTGTACATTACATCCCCATTACTTATTTATTTTATAATTGGACATTTGTGCCTTTTGACCCCTTTCATCTGTTTCTTCCTTTGAGCCCCCCCTTGCAACCACCAGTCAGTTCCCTGTATCTGTGAGCTTGGGTTTTGCTGTTGTTGTTTTTAGATTTCACATATGAGTGAGATTATATAGTATTTGTCTTTGTCTGATTTATTTCACTTAGCATAAGAAGGCCATCTATGTTGTCACAAATGGCAAGATTTTATTCGCTTTATGGCTGAATAATATTCCACGGTGTGTGTGTGTGTGTTTGCATGTCACATGTCATATTTTCTTTATCCATTCATCCCCTGATGGACACTTAGGTTATTTCCATATCTTCGCTATTGTAAATAATGCTGTAATGAAGGAACATGGGGGTGCAGATTTGAGTTAGTACTTCTTCTTCTTCTTTTTTTTTTTTGATAAATACCCAGGAGTGGAATTGCTGGATCATATAAGAGTTCTATTTTTAAATTTTGGAGAATCTCCATACTATTTTCCAGAGTAGCTGCACCAGTTTACATACACACCAACAGTGCACAGTTCTCTTTTATCCACATCCTTTCCAGCACTTGTTGTTTCCTGACTTGTGAAAATAGCCATTCTAACAGGTGTGAGGTAGCAGTTTTGATTTGCATTTCCCTGATGATTAATGATGTTGAGCATCTTTTCATGTCCCTGTTGGCCATCAGTATGTTCTCTTTGGAAAAATGTTTACTCAGATTTTCTGCCCATTTTTTAATTGGATTTTTTTTTTTTCTATTGAGTTGTATGAGTTCTTTATATATTTTGGCTATTAACCCTTATTGGACATATGACTTACAAATATTTTCTCCCATTCAGTAGGTTGCCTTTTCATTTTGATGACGTTTTCCTTTCTGTGTAGAAGCTTTTTAGTTTGATATAGTGCCACTTGTTTATTTTTGCTTTTGTTGTTTTGGTGTCAAATTGAAAAAAAATCATTACCAAGACCTATGTCAATGAACTTACTGCCTATGTTTTCTTCTAGGAGTGTTATGGTTTCAAGTCTTCTGTATAAGTCTTTAATTCATTTCAGTTAATTTTTACTTTTGGTGTAATATAGTAGTCCAGTTTCATTCTGTTGCATGTAGCTGTCCAATTTTACCATCACTGTTTATTGAAAATACTATTTCCCCATTGTTCTTGGCTCATTTTTCATAAATGGGTAGACCATATATGTATGCATTTATTTCTAGGCTATCTATTTTGTTCCATTGATCTATGTGTTTGTTTTTGGAGAATACTGTTTTGATCACTGTAGCTTTGTAATACAGTGTGAAATCAGAGAGCATGCCTCCGGCTTTGTTCTTCTTTCTCAAGATTGCTTTGGCTATTTGGGGTCTTTTGTGTTCCATATACCTTTTAGGATTGTTCCAGTTCTGTGCAAAATGCCATTGGAGTTTTGGTAGAGATCGCATTGAATCTGTATATTGCTTTAGGTAGTATAGACATATTAACAATACTGATTCTTTATTTTTTTAATATTTATTTATACTGGGTGAGGGGAGGAGCAGAGAGAGGGAGTGAGAGAATCCCAAGCAGGTTCCATGTTCAGTGTACAGCCTGACATGGGGCTCGATCCCACGACTGTGAGATTAGGACCTGAGAGGATATCAAGAGTCAGATGCTCAACCCACTGAGCCACCTAGGTGCTCCTAACAATACTGATTCTTCCAATCCATGAGTACAGAATATCTTTCTATTTATGTGCGTCTTCTTCAGTTTCTTTCATTAATGTCTTGTAGTTTTCAATATACAGATCTTTCACCTCTTTAGTTTTAATTTATCCCTAGGTATTTTACTCTTTTTGATGAAATTGTAAATGGGGTTTCTTTCTTAATTTCTCTTTTTGTCAGTTCATCATCATTGTATAGAGACACAAACAGATTTTTGTATATTAATTTTGTGTCCTGAATTTCTACTGAGTTTCTTTATTTTAACAGTTTTTTGGTGGAGTCTTCAGGGTTTTCTATATGTAATATCATGTCGTCTGTAAATAGTGACTATTTTACTTCTTCCTTTCCAATTTGGATGTCTTTTATTTCTTTATGTTTTCTGATTGCTGTGGCTAGGACTTCCAGTACTATGTTGAATTAAATGGTGAGAGTGGACATCCCTGTCTTGTTCCTGATCTTAGGGAAAAACTCTCAATTCTTCACCATTGAATATGATGTTAGCTGTAGGTTTTTCATATATGGCCTTTATTATGTTGAGATATGTTCCCTGCAAACCTGTTTTGTTGAGTGTTTTAATCATGAATGGATGTTGAATTTTGTCAAGTACGTTTTCTGCAACCATTGAGGTGATCATATGATTTTTATGCTTCATTTTGTTAATGTAGTGTATTACATTGATGGATTTGCAGCAGTTGAACCATCTGTGCATTGGGCGAATAAATCCCACTTGAACCTGGTGTATGATCCTTAATGTATTGTTGAATTTGGTTTGCTAATTTTTATTGAGAACTTTTGCATCTATGTCCATTAGGGATATTGGCCTGTAACCTTTTTTTCTTGTGGTGTCCTTGTGTGGTTTTGGTATCAGGGTAATACTGGCCTTGTAAATGAGTTTGGAAGCATTCTATCTTCTATTTCTTGTGAGAATTTTGAGAAGAGTAAGTATTAACTCTTCTTTGACTGTTTGATAGAATTCTCCAGTGAATTTGTCTGTTCCTGGACTTTTGTTTGTTGGGGGGGTTTTTGATTACTGAGTCTATCTCCTTACAAGTAATTAGTCTGTTCAGGTGTTCTGTTTCTTCATGATTCGGTCTTGGTAAGTTGTATGTTTGTAGGAATGTGTTCATTTCTTTTGGGTTGTCCAATTTGTTGGCATATAATTGTTCATAGTAATCTCTCATGATCCTTTGTATTTCTGTGGTATTAGTTGTGCATCTCCTCTTTCATTTCTGGCTTTTGTTATTCAAGTCTTCTCTCATTTTTTCTTGGTAAGTCTGGCTAAAGGTTTCTCAATTTTGTTTATCTTGTCAAGGAACCAGCTCTTAGTTTCATTGATCTATTCTATTGTCTTCTTAGTCTCTATTTATTTCCACTCGGATCTTTATTTCCTTTCTTCTACTAACTTTGGGTTTTGTTTGTTTTTATTTTTATAGTTCCTAGAACTGTAAAGTTAGACTGAGATTTTTCTTTTCTTTTTTTTTTTTTTTTTTTTTGAGGTATGCATTTATTGCTATGAACTTCCCTGTGAGAACTCTTTTTGCTGCATCCTATAAATTTTGGTCTGTTGTATTTTCATTTTCATTTGTCTCAGGCATTTTTTGATTTCTCTTTTGAATTCTGCTTTGACCAATTGGTTGTTTAACAGCATTGTGTTTAATCTCCACATGTTTGTAAGTTTTCCAGTATTCTTTTTGTAATTGATTTTTAGTTTCATACCATTGTGTTCAGAAAAAATACTTGATACAATTTCAATCTTTGTAAACTTATTAAGACTTGTTTTGCAGCCTAACATGTCATCTATCCTGGAGAATGTTCCATGTCTACTTGAGAAGAATATGTATTCTCGCATTCTTTTGCTTTTGGGTGGAATGTTTTATATACATATGTTAAGTCCATCTGGTCTAATGTGTCATTTAGGCCAATGTTTCCTTATTGATTTTCTGTCTGGATTATCTATTCACTGATATAAATGGGGAAAGTCCCCACCATTATTGTATTGCTGTCTATTTCTCCCTTTAGATCTATTAATATTTGCTTTATATATTTAGGTGCTCCTATATTAGATGCATAAATATTTACAAATGTTAAAATCTCTTGTTGGATTGACCCCTGGATAATTATGTAATGCCCTTTATCTCCTATTAGAGTCTTTGTTTTAAAATCTAATTTGTCTGATATAAATATAGCTACCCCAGTTTGTTTTATTTTTGTTTTTTGTTTTGTTTGTTTTTGTTTTTTGTTTTCATTTGCATGGAGTTCCTTTTCATTCTTTCACTTTCAGTCTGTATGTGTCCTTACATCTGAAGTCTCCTGGAGGCAGCATATTTATAGATCTTGTTTTGTTACATTTAACTATTCTGTGTCTTTTAGTTAGGGAATTTAGTCCATAACATTTAAAGTAGCTACTGTAATTATGTACGTAATTGTTTTTAATTGTTTTCTGGCTGTTTGGTAGTTCCCCTCTATTCCTTTTTTTCCCCTTTGCTCTTTTACTGGTGGTTTGATGACTTTCTTTAGTGGTATGCATAGATTCTTTTCTGCTTATTTTTTGTGTATCTACTATAGAATATTCCTTTGTGGTTACCATGTGACTTACGTGTAACAACCTATGTACCTATGGCAGTCTATTTAAGTTGATAACTTAAGTTTGATTGCATTCTAAAGCTCTACATTTTTACTGTCCTACCTTTCTGTTTTATGTATTTGATGTCACATTTTACATCTTTTTATTCTGTGTATCCCTTAACTAATTATTATAGTTTTAGTTACTTTTATTTTTGTCTTTTAGCCTTCATACTAGTTTTATAAGCATTTGATTCATTACCTTCAGTATATATTTACCTTTCCAGTGAGATTTATTCTTTCATATATTTTCTTGTTACTAACTAGCATTTTTTCTTTTCAGCTCAACGAAGTACATTTGCCATTTTATGTAAAGCCAGTTTAGTGGTGATGTACTTTTTTAGCTTTTGGTTGTCTAGAAAACTCTTGATCTCTTCTTCAGTCCTGAGTGATAACTATTCATGTATTCATGGTTGAAAGTTTTTCTTTCCGTGATTTGAATATATTGTGCCACCCCCTCTGGCATGCAAAATTCTTACCAAAAAAAATCTGCTTGTAGTCATGTGGCGTTTCCCTTGTACATAACAAGTTGTTTTTCTCTTGTGGCTTTTAAGATTCTCTCCTTTTGTTTGACTTTTGACATTTATTTAATTTATTTTTTTGTTTATTTATTTTGAGAGAGAGAGAGAGAGAGAGAGAATTAGTGGGGGACGGGCAGAGAAAGAAGGGGACAGAGGATCTAGAGCGGGCTCCATGCTGACAGCAGAGAGCCCAATGTGGGGCTTGAAGTCACAAACCGCGAGATCATGACCTGAACCAGTCTGACACTTAACTGACTGAGCCACCCAGGTGCCCTTGACTTGACATTTTAATTATACTGTGTGTTAGTGTGGGTCTCTTTTGGTTCATCTTATTTGGAACTCTCTGAGCTTCCTGGATCTGGATGTCTGATTCCTTCTCGAGGTTAAAGAAGTTTTCAAGCATTATTTCTTCAAAAAATTTTTCACCCCTTTCTCTGTTCTCTTTCTGAGAGTCCTATAATGCAGATGTTAGTCTGTTTTATGTTGTTCCATAAGTACCATAAGCTATATTCCCTTCTTTTCATTATATTTTCTCTTTGCTGTCCTTGTTGGGTGAAGTCAACTGTCCTGTCTTCGAATTAACTGAACCTTTGTCTTCCTTCATCTCCTCTGCTGTTGAACACCTCTAGTCTATTTTTTTTAGTTCAGTTATTTAGTTCAGAATCTTCAGCTCTGTGACTTTTGTTTAGTACTTTTCTTAGATTTTCTGTCTGTTGAAGTTTGCACTATGTTCATTCATTCTTCTCCCAAGTTTGGTGAGCATCTGTATGACCATTTCTTTGAACTCTTTGTCAGATAAATTAGTTATCTCTGCTTCATTAAGTTTTTTTTTTGAGGTTTTATATTGTTCTTTTGTTTGAAACATATCCTCCCTTTCTTTATTTCACTTGACTCTCTTAGTTTCTATGTATTAGATGAAAGATACACCTCTCTCAGTCTTGAAGTAATGGCCTTGGGTAGGAGATGAACATTGTCATTCAACCCTGCCCTAGCTTGAGTTGTCTCCCAAACCTCTGTAATTGTCTAATTACAGCTTATTATATTTTTAATAGCTCCCAGTAGTTGAGGGTGTGCCAAAACCTGTCAGTGTCCCAAAGGTGAGGATCTCAATCAGCACCTAGATTCAGGCTGATTTGGATGCTAGACCTTCAGGCAGCAAATATACACAGTCCTTTGGGATTTCAAGCATAAGCCCTGCTGGCCACCAGAGATAGACAATCTGGAGGTATCCTCTGGGCAGTAGTCACAAAAATTGTGGCTCCAGACAAATATATAAGGTCTTTTACAGGTGATTCTGGTAAGCTGTAGTGAGGCAGAGGGAGAATCCAAAGATGGCATCAACTGGATTAGTTCCCTGGGGCCTCCACAGGCCCCCAGGTGTGTGCCACACCTGAAGGCTGTCCTTCAGGCTGAAACTGCAGGTTAAGTAATAAACCTCTTTGTAGAAAGACTGGGGATGTGCTTCAGTGTGTTGTCTGTGCACCCACCATCCTAGGGGTGGTATCCTACCAAGAACTATCTCTTTGATTGTTATAGCCCAATGGGACCCTGGAATGCAAGCTCCCTGGGCTTCAGAGCCAGGTGATCAAGGAGCATCCTCTGGGTAGCAGCAGCACAAATCAGAGCACCAGACGTGTAAAAACTAGCTTCCGGGAGTTACTGATGTGCTAGTGTACGACAGGATAGAATGAAGATGGTGCTCTCCAGCTGTAGCAAGGGAGAAGGGGAATGTAAAGATGGCACTAGAAAAAGAAAACGAGTTTGTGACTGTAGGCTAGGGCAAGGCGGTGAGAGAGCCCAAAGATGACATCCACCAGCTAGTGCAAAGTGAGGGAAACGTAAAGATGGTGCTTGTTGGAAAAAAGAACACGTTGGCACCTGTTGGCTGGAGCAAGGCTGAAGGAGAGTGTAATGATGGTGCCCATCAGTCTGTGTCCCCAGAGAGGGTTTCAGCGTGTGTGTGTCAAATTAGGTGTCTGCCCCCCAGGCCAGTGCTTTCATATAAGCAGGTAAGTCTCTTTCACTTAAAGTCTGAGTGCTATTAGCTCTTCTGAGCTGGGCCCTGGGATGAGTCCAAGCATGTGAGCCCCTTGAGATCCGTTTCTTAGATTGCTGCAGTCTTGTGGCATGAGCCCCATTGGTTTTCAAAGCCACGTGTTTTGGGAGCTTGTCTCTCAGGTGCAAGTCTTTAAAGTTGGGTTGCCAAATATGGGGTTCATACCCTTTGCTCTTTAAGAACAAGCTCCAGGTTATGAATTTTCCTCTTGATTATAGGTTGCCACACTTGGGGTGAGGTATATGGCAAGATTGTGCCCAGCCTTTTTTACCTGCTTCAGTGTGGCTTTTTTCTTGTTTTCCCCATGTGTAGTTTTTGCTCAGCCAGCCTTTAGGTTTTTTCAGAGGAAATTATTCCATATGTGGCTGTAGATGTGGTATGCCTATGGGAAGAGGTAAGGTAAGGATCGTCTTACGTGTTGAACTGGAACCGATCCTCTTATTTTGAAAAAGCGATTTTTTCATATTGAACCAATTTCAGACCAAGAAAAAAGTTGCAAGAATAGTACAAAAACTTCTGTATATCCTTTTCCAGAAAGTTCCTTCAAGCTTTCCCAATTATTCCACCAACGTCTTTAAAGCAAAAACCTCTAAGCCAAGATCAGGTGTTGTACCCATTTGTCACGTTGCTCAATCCTCCTTAAAACTGGATCAGTTCTTCATCTTTTTTTTTTTTTTAACATTCTATTCCTGCCTTTTTCTTTTTGAAGAATTAGCCACTATTCTTAAGTTGCATGATTATTACCTATTGTGTTTTATACTTTCACTGATTATATATGGATCTGTAAATGATACTAGTTTATATTTTAAACTACATAACTGTTGTCAATCAGATGCATCCTTCGGTGATTAGGAATATAATACTGTTTGTTGTGTCTGTTGACTCACTGTAGATCGATACCTTTTGTATCTCGTAGCCTCTTTTTAAAAAAAATAAACTTATTTTTAGTGATTTTTAAAAAATGTTTCTTCTGTCGGAGATTCTTAGGGTTATCAATGTCCAGAGACCAATTTTTATATGAACTTCTTTCTTGGCTTGGAAGTTCCAAGATTATTCAGATATTGTAAATTTGAAACCCTGAGCAACTGGAATACAAATCATGATTACAGATTCTCTTGGAAGTTCATTTTTTCCCTCTTTTCAGAGTTCATTTCATGACAGAAAAGCGTCCTTGTCCTCTTGATGTGCTGCGGGGTGTGTGTGTGTGTGTGTGTGTGTGTGTGAATTTTGTCTAATTTACCCTTTCATTGAGGGTATAGAACTTCCCAGAGTTTTAATGTATGTAGGGGTGAGTATGAGGAAGGGCTCATCGTTTCTAGTTCCTGCTTTTCTCAAAGGCTCAAAGTCTTATCTCCAGTTACCATGGGTTTGAATATTCCAGCATTTTCCTCACCCATCCCTTTCCCAACTCAAGACAGGGTCATACTGTGTGCTCCCGGCTCTGGTGTTCAGTTTCTTCTTTACTTCTGCCAGTTAAGTATTTCCTTGTAGTTTTGTAAGCTTAAGTATGTATTAAAAATATTATTTCTGCACCTCACCCAGCAAGTGTAGTAGAAGAGTTTTCATGTTATTTAGTCTGCTGGTATTAGTTAGAGATTGATTTTGATCAGCTCAGGTAACAGAAACCTGGGTAGGGTGACTCACCCAAATAGGGATTTATTTTATCACTTACTAAGAAGCTCAGAGGTAGGCAGCTTTCTTTACTTCTGTTTTGCTATTCTTAGCATGTAGCTTTCATCCTCTCTTCATAAGACGGCTTCTGTATTTCTAGGCAGCACATATAAATTCAAGGCAGAAAAAAGGAAGAAAGGTGAAGGGAGAAGGTACTTGCCAACTGAGGCTGCTTTCTCTTTTTTTCTAAATGAAGAAAACAGCTTTTTCATAAGCCCCATCTAGTAAACTTGTGTTTACATGTCATTGGCCAGACCTGGGTCATTTGGTTCCTTCTTAATACAATAGAGTTTGGTAAGTGCAGTGTGCCTAGTTTAAAAATTCTAATGTTTAACAAGGCGTATTGTTCTGAACAAAACAGTGGTGCTCTTGGCACAGAAGAGGGTGAGAATAGTTACAGGACAAACAACTATCAATAACTGCCACGCTACTGAAGGGCAAGAACTGAAAGTCTCCTGTGCTCTTTCTACTACACTGCAACTTCCTTTCAGTTTTTAGAATGATAAACGGCGCAGCAACATAACTTGTAGAGTTCAGTGCAAAATGAAAGTGTGGAGCCTCTTGTTCAAGAAGCAGCACTAAAGTGCCATTAAAAGGTACAAAGGTACTAAAATAAACTTTTTCCTTTCTTCCGTGGTCTCTCTCTCAACTTTCATATTTTTTTATTTGCTATTTAATGTCATCCTAAGCAAAGAAAAACAAAATTTAAATTGTTAGCATGAATTTACCATACATTTTCATATTATACAATGCCAGTTTTAAGATGCAAATATAAGAGCATTTAACATGTGTGCATAATTATCGAAATTACACAATTTGTATTTCATTCTTACCAAAATGGTGGAAGTGCTGTACAAATATAATGCAAATTCTAAAATTTCATTTTTTGATATATGCTCATTCTACCATTATCTTTACGTTTGCCTTATTGATGAGTGAGGAAGGACTGAAAGGAAGAGGAATTCTGGAGTGTCCTATCCTTCAGTCATCCTTTTCAGTCGTATAAGTTGTTGCCAGGTTCCATGCACACTTGCCTTGTACTCTGGCTGGTCTGTTGGAATTTTTATTCTTGGAATATTGTGAACACTGAGTGAGTGGGGCAGCAAGGACCTGCAGTGGACGCATGTATCTGAAAGTGCTGATATGGAAAGATCTCCAAGGTGTGTTAATAAGAAAAGCAAGGTGCAGAGCAATTCGTGGGTCCTTTTGTGTAAATAAAAAAGGAATGTGTGTGCTATTTTTATATAAGTACATTGTATATGCATGGCTTTTTAATAAAAACAATTTAAAGAAACTATTATAGGGGTTATCTTTGGGGTAAAAGTACAGTGGGGTAAGGAGTGAGAAGGGTTGGAGGCTTTCATTTTTCATTTTGTATCTTTCTTTACTGTTTGGGTTTTCAGTGTGTGTGTGTGTGTGTGTGTGTATGTATGTATGTAAAAGTTCTGTCATATTTTTATTTTTTGGATTTTAGAATAGCAATTTTATTGATTTAATAATTATGATTTCTACTCATTAAAAATATTCAAAGAGCACAGATGTGGACAAAGAAGAAAGAAACCAGCAACCCAAGTACCACCACCCACAAATAGTCAATGTTAATATTTGGTGAAGATCTTTCTTTGTAAATATAGACGAAGCATGAGGGTGAGAGAGACACCACAGAAAGAAAGAGAGGAAACAGAGAAAGAATTATAAAAGGTATTAAGTTGGATTTACTTGCATTTGAGAGAAAAAAAAAAACTGGAATAAAAAGTGAATAGGAGCGCCTGGGTGGCTCAGTAGTTTAAGTGTTTGACTTTGGCTCAGGTCATGATCTCCCAGTTTGTGGTGTTGAGTCCTAAGTCAGGTTCTGTGATGGCAGTGCAGAGCCTGCTTGGGATTCTCTCTTTCTCTGCCCCTCCACCACTTGTGCGCACCATGCTCGCTCTCTCTCTCTCTCTCTCTCAAAAAATAAATAAACTTAAAAAAAAAAATGGGTAGCTAAACCTCATTTATTTCTTCTACACGAGAGATACTAGATCCTAAAAAAACCCTCATTAGAGTCATTTTGTGTGAGTTTTTTTCCTTCTCTTTAAAAAACCATCTGTTGCAACCTTAGACATTATCTATTAACTTATTATATTAAAGGTGAGATGATGAGAACTCACTTTTTTTTTTACTTTTCCTTTGTCTCCCTACGGCCGTACATATCATTTATTATTTTTACTTTTCACTCAGGAGTTAAACAAAGAGTTAGCATTAATGTCCAGTGTTATTGAAAGATGTAGGAAAACAAGTACTCCCATACACTGTTGGAGGAAGTATACACCGATAAAGACATCTGGAATGGTAATTTGCATGTTTGTCAAAATTTACAATATATAAGCTCTTTGACTCAGTAATTCCACTTACAGGAATCTACCCAAAGACATATTTATACAAAGAGAAGTATACAAATATTATTTTGCAATACTGGTTTTAGTAGTAAAAACTCAGAAACAACTTAAATGTTAATCTGTAAGGAAATGGTTTTATGACTTGTAGTGCTTTCATAATGTAGACTACTGTACAATTGTTAAAAGAATTATGGAGACAAACATACTAAAATGGAAAAAAATCTCTAAGTTATATTGTTAAGGGGAAAAAGTAAGTCATATAGTATACATACAGTGTGATTTGGTTTATTTATTCATATGCCGACATTAGTACAGAATGGTACACACAGAAAAAGGGACAAAGAGTGGGAAGGGCCTAGCAGGATAAAGGGGAAGTTTCATATTTAATCATATATACTTAAAAACTGCTCTAGTGTTTTACAACAGAAATATATACATTGTATAAAAGGCAGAGAGGAAGAGGAAAAAAGAAAAAAAACCCCACCAGAATTCCAGCCTCTTCTCAAAAACTTATTATGTGAGAATAAGGAATTGAATTAATTTTGTTTGGTATTTCATGTTTAAGAATTAATATAATTTTTAAATCTGCATTACATTTCAAATGAAAAATTGTGATGCAATCCACATGGCTTGCCATAGATACTAGCCAACAAGCCGAAACTTTTCTTCACCTCAAAATGACATAATTTCTTTCCTATTATGCTTAGGATTTTGGAATAATTTGGTTCACCACACCCATTAATCCTGAATAAAGTGCTAGTTTAGTAGCAATGTTATTCTCTTTTAAAGTGTTTCTTAGAAATAGCTTGCCCTTTATGCCCGTGTTTTCACTGGGAGGACTTAATATTCATTCCACTATAAAATAAGACTTGGTTGTAATTTTATTTTATACTTTAGTTAGTGGTATTACTTTGTGACTTGGGATGAAGATAAAAAGGAAGAGTAAAATAACAGGTTGGCTCACATTGTTGTCAGTTTGGTTAATGTGACTCACACTAGCAATAAATTTCCTATCCTGAAGGGTACATATCAGTTATTTACTGATGCTTTGAGGTATGGGAGGAAGGAGACAATATCATCAAATGAAGTGGTATAAGTTTAAATTAAGTTCCCAAGGAAAATTTCAAAAGGACCCACTTTTCTGTTGCTTACCAATCAGATCAACTAGCAAACCTATTATGAGCAATCCCTATGATAAATTTAATGGACACCAACCAATAAAAGATTGTCCTTCTACCAAAGAACAGGCACACATATGATATTATGGAAAGTCAAGTCTAAGAAAGTCTAGCTTTGAAGGCATTCAAGTGGTCAGTGAAGTTAAGGATATCCAGAAGTCTTGCTAAGAAGTACAGAACATGATCCTTGTGTTCTGAGGGCTTACAATCTGGTTTTATTCACATGCAAAGAAAACCTACACTGTGAAGCTATGTATTGCCAAGTATTAATTGAGTAGAACAGAAAAGTGCTTTGGCAAATCATAGAAGGGACACATCATTACTACACATGAAGTGTCAGGTAAACCTCACCGCACGAGACACGAGAAATCTAATAATGTCTGGAAGGCAATTAGAAATAGATAATTAAGGCTTAAGAAAGAACACTGGGTTAAAGATACAGAGTTTAGAGTCACTTGCATAGATGTGATAGATGATGTTTCCATTAGGAGATATACAGAGTGAGAGGGAAAGGACAATTAAAACCTAAAGAAAATAGTAAGAGTGTGAAAATAAGGATGGATTAAAAAAGAACATCCAGAAATTTAAAATATATCCATTTAAAGTAATTTTATGGACTGATTAATAGCTTATTAGATACAGATGAAGAGATATGAGTAGATGCAAGAGAATTCTTACAAAATTATACAGAAGGCAGCATGGAGAAATAGGAAATGAAAAGTATGAATTAAGAACCTGAGGGTAGACTGAGGAAGTTCAATATATTATCCAACAAAATTTCCAGAAAGCAAGATGAGAAATTTGATGAGATAATGGTTGATAATATCCCAGAATTGATGAAATCATGTTTCAAAGTCATGGAGTCTCAAGCTGAGTAAATAAAAAAGTACACCCTAGGTGTGTTGCAGTGAAATTGTAGTGCAGCAAAGGCAAAGATAAAATTTAGAAAAGAGTCATATAAAAGACAGATTACCCATGAAAAAATAACTATTAGATCAGCAACAGAGCAGCAACAGATTTCCCAAGAACAATAGTAGAAGCCAGAGGTTAATTAAATGTATCTTCAAAGAGTTGAGGAAAAGCTAATAAACTTAGAATATGCAACTAAACCGTCACTTCAGGGTGCCAAACAATGGCACTTCTCAGACAAAGACAGAAAATCTTCCTCTCCCAGACTGTCACTGAAAGATTAAAATATTCACATCAAGACTATACATTGTTTAAAGATGTATTCATATATATTGTGTACATATGATACATGTGCAGTTCAGAAAGTGGTAAAAGTATTAAAGCATGGGAATGAGAAACACCTAAATCAAAATAGTGATTATCCATGGGAGAAGGTAAGAGAATAGAATTGGACCTTCATTTGTATTTCTTAAGCTAGTGTATATAGGCGTTCATTATATTAAGGCTTTTTTTTTTTTTTTTTTTTTTTTTTTGTCGATTTGAAATATATTTTAAAGGGCAGGAGAGTTTTAAGAAAAAGAATGATCTACAATATCAAACATCGCACCAGAAAATGAGAACAGAAAATTCCACAGATTTCCATACTAAAACACCACTGAATATGTGCCAGAGAATTGTTTTCCTAGAGAAGGGTGAATGGGAACATCTTTCCAGCCTGCCTACATCTGCTCCCATCCTTTCTTCTTCTCACCTGTTAGAATAAAAGAGATGTCCTTCTGCCCATTGAAGATCAGTCCTTTCGCTGTGTGTTCTGGATCCTACCTCTCTCATCTTTTTGGGACTCATACATTTATCCCTTTTTTTCCATATATATATATATATAATATATATATGAAATATATATATTATATATGTATTATATTGTATATTATATATAAATATATATAATATATTAAAATAATATAAATAATAAAATAATATAAATATAAATATGTTATATATATAATATATATATTTCTTATATACATATATATAAGAAATATATATATATTCTTTCATATATATCACCCCTTCTACTAGTTCCTTACCATTTTACATTTTAAACTCTTCCCAAATTGCCACAAAATCAAACACTGCCTCTATTCATTCTCACAGCCTCATTCCAACCACTGCCTTATTTATCTTCTTCCCATGTCAGCCAAAGATCTTAAAAGCATTATCTCTGATTAGTGTCTCAATGTCTGTACCTCCCACTTAACCTCCTACTCTGAATGTACTCCTCCCCACTCACCCAACAAAAATTACTCTCTGTGATGTCTCTGTCTTGTTCTCTCACCATTGCTTGGTATTCTGCACCACTTCCTTCTCGTTCACCATCATAATACATGCAATATTTAGTGAGCACCATATTCCAGCCACTTTGTTAAGTACTTTGTGTTCATTATTTGCTTGTCGAAACCTCTCTTCCTTTGGCTTCTGTCATATAATACTCCTCTGATTTCCTTCTACTGCTCAAGTAGGTGCCCTTCAGTTTCTTTGCTTATCCTCATCTCTGTGGCCTTTTTTTCTCTTTTCTTTTCTTTTTTTTAAAGTTCATTTAGTTTTTGGAGAGAGAGAGAGGATCCCAAGCAGGCTCCATGCTGTCTGTGCAGAGCCCAACGCAGGGCTCAAAGTCATGAACCGTGAGACCATGACCTGAGCCAAAACTAAGAGTCGGACACTAAACGGACTGAGCCACCCAGGAGCCCCTCTCCAGTCTTTAATAGATAAAGTTCTTCAAAAGCATCATCCTTATTCCTTGACTCTTCTCACTTTATACCACAGATAATTGCCTCATTCATGTATAACTATCTATACAGAGATGACTCCTAATTTTATTTTTACTTCATTAATATTTCAACATGTAAATCTTTGAAAATAAGAACTCCTTCTTTTGGTAAAACATAACCATAATACCATTATTATACCTAAAACAAAATTAACCATAATTCCTTGATATTAGCAAGTAGCTGGTCAGTGAGCAACTTTCCAATTGTCTCATAAATATCATAACATTTTCCAAATTTTATAAATTCAGGTTCTAATCCAGTTTTTCTCCTGATTGCAAACGTTTAGTGTTAATATTATCAGAATAAAGAGGAAAATCTGTAACCTGTCCTGCAAATTCTGTGTGATTTGTTTCCTGGCTTAACTGGTCAGCCAGATCAATAGAATCAAAGCTAGAAATCTCAAATGTTGTTTCACATCCAGTATCTTAAGTGGACATACAACTGATAATACCAAGTCAGAAAAGGATCTGAAACCCTCATGGTGAAATTTGCATCTTCTGGAGTTTGTTTTGACCCAAAGGAGGGAGTTGAGAAATATTGATGAGGGAAGTGATACATGTCTAGCTCATCGAAGGCAAATTAAAAGGCCTCAGTAGACACTACCTTTGGACAGCTTGCCACGTGTGCTCCACACCAATCTCCCAGGGTTTGGGGGAAATTGAACACAATTGAAACTGTTTTGTGTGTTATCCCTGGACAACCTTACAGGCACAGACTGCCTAGACTGACCTCTTTGCTACCAGCTAATTAGTTTATTTCTAAAGATGTGCAAACAAGACTCAGTTTTCCTAGACTGTCTGCATTTTTTTCTCTCAGAAGTACAGTTCTTTGCTTTTCCTTGCCAACAATCTAATTAATGACTGTCTCCCTCTATGTAACAAAATTTGTTTGCAGATAGATAAATGTCTCTGAGTTATTTATTCTTTGATAAGGCTTGGTTTCACTCTCAAATCTTTCTTCATTCTTTCTCACCTCAATACCTCTACCTATTCAATTGTTCAAGATGGAAATAATGGAGTATTTTCAGTGATTTCTTGTTCCTCACTTCTAGCTCCTTTCCATTTTTTTTAAATATGAAATTTATTGTCAAATTGGTTTCCATACAACACCCAGTGCTCATCCCAACAGGTGCCCTCCTCAATGCCCATCACCCACCCTCTCCTCCCTCCCACCCCGCATCAACCGTCAGTTTATTCTCAGTTTTTATCTAGCTCCTTTCCAATATCCAATTCATCACCAGAATCTGAATCTACTTTCAAAATATATCTTGATAGTAACCACTGTAGTCTGAGCCCAAACCATCTATTGTTAGCACTGTTGAAATTCTCTCCCAATGGGTCGTATTTGTTCTTCCTACATTCATATTCATCTCCTTCCATTTCATTTCCCTGTAGGGGCAATAGTGTTCCTTTAAAACCCTATTATTTGGGGCGCCTGGGTGGCTCAATCGGTTAAGTGTCTAACTCTTGATTTTGGCTCAGGTCATGATCTCATGGTTTGTGGGATAGAGCCCTGCATCAGCTCTGTGCCGGCAGCTTGGAGCCTGCTTAGGATTTGCTCCCTCCTCTCTCTCTGGCTCCCTCTCCACTCTCTGTGTCCAAATAAATAAACATTAAAAAAAAAATACAATTCTATTACTCATTATATATCTCTTCCTGTTTAAAAACTTCAGATGGCTTCCATTATATATGATAAAATAAAAAAAATCATAAATCCTTAACTGGGCCTACTCTTTCACAGTGCCTGCTTGATATGGCCACCACAGACCTCTCTAAGCTGATCGGGTACTGTGTACTTCCCTTACAACTATAGTCACGCTACCTTTTTTTCAAATCTTTTGGCAATAAACCTTTTCCTACCTCAGGACCTGGACACATGCTTTTCCTTCTGTCTTAAATCCCCATTGCTACTTTAGAAGTTGGCTCACATATCCCTTCCCCAAAGAGGCCCTTCCTGAACTTCCTACTAAATTAAGGATTCTCTTCTAAAGTCCTTCATAGTTCTAAACACAACTTACAATTTTAATAATTTACATAATTATTTGTTTCATAGCTTATTCTTTACTAGTCTATGAACTCCAAAAGGACAAGGATCATATCCACTTAAAAAAGATTCTGTATAAGTGCCTAGTATGTAGCAGGCACTAAATACTTACTTTGAATAGATGAATGAGGGAGATAAGGTATATGGAAGCATTTGGTATAATGCCTGACAATAAGTCAGTACTCAAGTTGATTTTCCTTTTTTATTTAAAACATTTATATCACATATCAGTCTTTAACAGAAGTTATTAGTTATTTTTCTTTAAGTTATGTATTTTAAATCTTTTTGGGTGGCTACAATCATTCCACTAGATGTCAGGCTAACCTAAAAAATTAATTGCTATAAAATTATGATTCCAGTGTTCGGTTGAGCTGTTAGATGATTCTCATATTTTTAATTTAATGAAGAGAGAGAATGTTTTTGTAGATGCCTTTGAAATTGAAGTTGTTGATGCTGCATGATTATATATTGAGTACCAAGTATGTGATTCTCCTGTGCTGTCGAAGGTTATGGAGACTTTGGATTATCAAAGGATCGAACTCTATCAGTAATAAAATATATATAAAATATGATAATAAGATAATAGTGGCTGATAATATTAGCACTAACTACATGTGGAACACTGTTAAATGCTAAAATATTTTCTCTCATTTAATCTCAATTAACAAATTAGGTCAGTGACTACAAGTAGCTCAATTAATAAAGCAATCCTGTGACATAAAAAATATTACTAACCCCATTTCAAGAACTGGAGTTTGAAGGGGTTAAGTAGCTGTTCTTAAAAACTCTAAAAGAGATAGCATAATGTATCATAATTACTTATTTATAAAAATAAGTATTTATTTATAAAGATATTTTAATAATGGAGACTTGTCAATACTCATTGCCACTTAGAACTCAGGAATTTGTGTATGTGACAGATAAATAAATGATGTTGTTTGGTAAAATCGATTAAGATTAAGAAGAGATTAGGGAATGGAGAGAGCATAGATTTGGAATTAGGCAGACTTTGGTTTACATCTCAGTATCAACATTTAGCTTTAGTCTGATCTTGGGCAAGTTATTTCATATATTTGAACCTCAGTTCTCTTATCAGTTAAGTGGGGGTATAATATAATTCTTGCTTACAGTGCTAAAGTAAAGGTTAAATAGGTAAATATATGAAGGTGTCCACCACTTTTTGCCATGTAATAAGTTATGGTTCAATAAATTATACTTTTTATTACTTTTGCTATAAATGTCTCAATCTGAGAACAACAGATATTAATTTTGTGAATACTATGGGTAAAAAAAACCCTGATATTTTGGTCATGATAGATGAATATATTACTGGTCAGTAGAATAACAAGATCAAATTCATACTTGAATGACTTAAAATTTATGGATAATTTACATGCAAAGATAATTATTTAACTTTCAAAATTATTGAGAATATTTCCATTGAGGAGATAAGAATTAAGATTGTACTTAGTCCACATTTTTTAAGTACGTTTGGTGTTTGGGTATTATAATAAAAGAGGTAGAGAGAGAAATGAGATTTACTATCTTCTTTCCATGTTTATTACTACTCATCATTTATTAATATTAATATATTACTTCTTAGATTTCTCATTAATAGCCTCCCAAATAATCTTTGCATTTCAGTCTCCTTTACACAAGTTTGAAAGATGAATACTCCTAAAAGTACAGCCACACCATATCATAACTTGCTCAAACATCTGTAGTTTCCATTGCCTACCAAAGTAAGGATACACAAATCTTGGTTAGAGTCATGTTGTAGACTATTTCCCTCATTTTTACCATACGGTATGCCTTTGTATCCAGAACTGGATCAAGGAATGTGGGCACACTAACTAATGTCTTTAGTTTAACTTTATATTTAAAAAAATATTTGCGTATTTATTTAATGGGGCTGGAATGAAATAGATTTTTCTTTTACACTTTCAGAAATTTTTCAAATTCAGGAAAATACAAAGAATAGTATAACAATACTTTTATTGCTCTGATTAAGAATTAAACATTGTTAATTTTTTATTATATCTTATATTCTTCTTAAAAAAGGCTAAAACATTACTGTTTATGCTTAAGCCTTAGGGAACTAAACCAACACCCCCATTCCAATTCACCTTTCTAACTCTGACAAAGCTTCCTCTATGAAGAGTTTAATGTATATTATGCCTAAACAACTTTTAAAATACTCTTAATTATCTGTGCTTACAAACAAATACAGTATATGTTGTATGGTTTTAATTTATATACATGATACCATACTGTACCTATCTTTGTGCAATTTTCCTTACTTATCATATATTTGAAATCTCTTCAGTATAGATTGGGAATAGATATGATTTATTTTTTTTAGCTGTTATATTGGCCCATTTCACGAATACAGCACATTTAATTGTCCAGTCCCCTACTGATGGACACTTAGATTGTTTCCTGTTTTCACTGTTAAAAGCCATGGTGGACTGAATGTCTTCATGTATCCTGGAACACAAATATAAGAGTTTCTTTAGGGGGATCTCCTATAAATGTGCACATATTTTTTTATTTTACTAAATGCAACTAAATTTCTGTTAGCAGAAAGTCTATTTCCTCCCATTTTCATCAAAATTATTATTGGGTGGAATTAGTGTTTTTGTTTTGTTTTGTTTTGTTTTAATCTGCACTTCTCTGATTACCTTCCAGATTGAGACTCTGTTCCTAAGGTGGTTGGCCTTTTCATTTTCCTTCTCTATGAATGTCCTTTGCCCATTTTTTGTTGTTGAATTGTTGATGTCTTTCCCAGCCCCCCTTCCTTTTTTGAGTCTGAAAATATCTGCTTCCTATTATCATAAACTTTAGTGTCTTTAAATTGTTTTTTTATTAAGCTGTCAAAATTTATATATAATCATAATTCAAGAACTAAACTTTTCTTAATATTGAGTATTTTAATACATGGATGTGATGTGTTTCTTCATTTATTCAGATCTTTAAAATTTTTCTTCAAGTAAATAAAATTTTATGGTTTTCTGCATAACAGTCTTCTTCATTTTTAGTTAGATTTTTTTCCTTAGGTATTTTATGGTTTTGTTTATATTGTGAATGAGAATTTAAAATTTATTGTTTCCAAATATTGGCTTATAAATAGGAATATTAATGAATTTTGTATATTGAATTCTCATATGCATATAGTTTTGGTATTCTCTCAGGATTTTCTATGAGGATGATTATGGTTTTAAAATAATGAAAATTTTGTCGCTTAATACTCATACTTACTCATTATCTTGTTTTTCTACATTGGTTAGTGCCTCCAACATAATACTGAATAGGAGCAGTGCTAGCAGGTATTTTGGTGCATTTTTGACATTCATAAGAATGCTTCTCATGGTTCCTAAAAATCATGATGCTTGATATAGAAATGTCTGGGGCACCTGCATGACTCAGTTAGTTAGGTGTCCAAATCTTGGCTTTGGTTTAGGTCATGATCTCCCGGTTCATGGGATTGAACCCTGTGTTGGGCTCCACGCTGACAGTGTGGAGCCTGCTTAGGATTCCCTGTCTTACTGTCTCTGCCCATCCTATGCTCCCATGTGCTCTCTTTCTCTCAAAGTAAATAAACTAAAAAACAAACAAACAAACACAATCAAACCCAAAACAACAATAACTCTGTAGCAGAGATGGAAAAAAATTTTTAAAAAATACACTAAAAAAAAAAAAAGAATTGTCTAAGGGATGTCCACTCTTGCCACTGTTACTCAACGTAGTATTGGAAGTCTTAGCCTCAGCAATCAGACAACACAAAGGAATAAAAGGCATCCAAATCAGCCAGGAGGAAGTCAAACTTCACTCTTTGCAGATGACATGATACTCTATATGGAAAACCCAAAAGATTCTGCCAAAAAACTGCTAGAACTGATCCATGAATTCAGCAACGTTTCAGGATATAAAGTCAATGCATAGAAATTGGTTGCATTCCTATACACCAATAATGAAACAACAGAAAGAGAAATCAAGGAATCAATCTCATTTGCAATTGCACCAAAAACCATAAGTACCTAGGAATAAACATAACCAAAGAAGCAGAAAATCTATACACTGAAAGCTATAGAAAGCTTGTGAAAGAAATTGAAGAAGACACAAAAAAATGGAAAAAGATTCCATGCTCCTGGATTTGAAGAACAAACATTGTTAAAACGTCCATACTACCCAAAGCAGTCTACATATTCAATGCAATCTCTATCAAAATAACAACAGCATTCTTCACAGAGCTAGAACAAATGATCTTAAAATGTGTTTAGGACCAGTAAAGAGCTGAATAGCCAAAGCAATCTTGAGAAAGAAAACCGAAGTTGGAGGCATCACAATTCCGGACTTCAAGCTGTATTACAAAGCCGTAATCATCAAGACAGTATGGTACTGGCACAAAAACAGACACTCAGATCAATGGAATAGAATAGAGAACCCAGAAATGGACCCACAAGCATATGGCCAACTAATCTTTGACAAAGCAGGAAAGAATATCCAATGGAATAAAGACAGTCTCTTCAGCAAGTGCTGGGAAAACTGGACAACAACATGCAGAAGAATGAACCTGGACCACTTTCTTACACCATGAACAAAAATAAAGTTAAAATGGATGAAAGGCTGAAATGTAAGACAGGAAACCATCAAAATCCTAGAGGATAAAGCAGTCAAAAACCTCTTTGGCCTCAGTCATAGCAACTTCTTACTCAACATTCCTCCAGAGGCAAGGGAAACAAAAGCAAAAATGAACTATTGGAACCTCATCAAAATAAAATGCTTCTGCACAGAAAAGGAAACAATTAGCAAAACTAAATGGCAACTGACAGAATGGGAGAAGATATTTGCAAATGACATATCAGATAAGGGGTTAGTATTCAAAATCTATAAAGAACTTATCAAACTCAACACCCAAAAAACAAGTAATCCAGTGAAGAAATGGGCAAAACTCATGAATAGACACTTCTCCAAAGAAGACATCCAGATGGCCAACAGACCCATGAAAAACTGCTCAACATCACTCGTCATCAGGGAAATACCACCATCAGGGAAAAACCACAATGAGAAACCACCTCACACTTGTCAAAATGGCTAACACTAACAACTCAGGCAACAACAGATGTTGACGAGGATGCGGAGAAAGAGGATCTCTTTTGCACTGCTGGTGGGAATACAAACTGGTGTGGCCACTCTGGAAAACACTATGGAGGTTCCTCAAAAAATTAAAAATAGAACTTCCCTATGACCCAACAATTGCACTACTAGGTATTTACCCAAGGGATACAGGTGTGCTGTTTCAAAGGGGAACATGCAACCCAATGTTGATAGCAGCACTATCAACAATAGCCAAAGTATGGAAGGAGCCCAAATGTCCATCAACAGATGAATGGATAAAGAAGATGTGGTATATATATTCAAAGGAGTATTACTCGGCAATCAAAAAGAATGAAATCTTGCCATTTGCAACTATGTGGATGAAACTGGAGGGTATTATGCTAAGTGAAATTAGAGAAAGACAAATATCATATGACTTCATATGAAGATTTTAATATACTAAACAGATGAACATAAGGGAAGGAAAGCAAAAATAATATAAAAACAGGGAGGGGGACAAAACATGAGACTCTTAAATACAGAGAACAAAGAAAGGGTTGCTGGAGGGGCTGTGGGAGGGAGTGTAGGCTAAATGGGTAAGGGGCATTAAGGAATCTACTCCTGAAATCATTGTTGCACTATATGCTAATTAACTTGGATGTAAATTAAACAATTAATTAATTAATTAATTAAAAATAACTGTCTAGATACTTGTTCCTTTCAAAAACCAGTTCTGCAAGTTTTTCTTTTTAAAAAATGTTTACTTATTTATTGTCTGTCAACTCAGAGCCTGATGTGGGGCTGGATCCCACAAATGGTGAGATCATGACCTGAGCTGAAATCAAGAGTGGGACATTCGACTGAGTGAACCACCCATGTGCCAAGTTTTTCTTTTTTAAAAATCACAGATAGGTGGTGGAATATATCCAATGCCTTTTCTGCATCTCTGGAGATATTCAGCATTTTTTCTCCTTGAATTTATTAATATGATGAATTGCTTTGATAGGGTTTCTTCTTTGTTATTATTATGAGTTTTAGTTTTTTTTTAATTATTATTAGTTTCTTCATTTCAATTAGAGGTCAGGTATAAAATTCAATTAATAATTTTCCTTAGTTGAGGATAACCTATCATCACTGGAGCATGGCTCCTCTATCATTTCTTTGAAGTGGTACCCTTTTCTATTGCCTCGGAGCATAATATTTTAGCAACACAATTAAAACAAAATTAATATTGTGAACAGGCTGGCCCTATATAGATGTTTGTGTTCTGGGGACCAGCCAAAATTATAAGGATGACAAAGTTGTCTTTGATGCCTTCTGGCCTACCTTTTATTTTCAATTTAAATTGTAGTTAATATACAGTGAAATACTGTTTTCAGGAGTAGAATTTAGTGATTCATCACTTACATACAACACCCAGTGCCCATCACAACAAGTACCCTCCTTAATACCATCACCCATATGGCCCATCTTTCACACACCTTCTTCTGTCAACCCATAGTTTCTTCTCTATCATTAAGAGTCTCTTGTGCTTTGTTTCCCTCTCACCTCTCCCCTCCTTCCCTTATGTTTATCTGTTTTCTTAAATTCCACATGAGTGAAATCATCTGGTATTGCTTTCTCTCACTGACTTATATCACTTAGCATAATACACTGTAGCTCCATCCACATTGTTACAAATAGCAAGATTTCATTCTTTTTGATGTCTGAGTAATATTCCATTGTGTATACACACACACACACACACACACACACACACACACACACCACATCTCTTCTATCTATTCATCAGTCCATGGACATTTGGGCTCTCTCCATAGTTTGGCTATTGTTGATAATGCTAGTATAAACATTGGGATGCATGTACCCCTTTGAATTTGTATTTCTGTTATCCTTTGGGTAATACCTAATAGTGTAATTGCTGGGTCATGTGGTAGTTCTATTTTGAGTTTCTTGAGGAACCTCCAAAATGTTCTCCAGAGTGACTACACCAGTTTGCATTCCCACCAACAGTGCAAGAGGGTTCCCTTTTCTCTGCATCCTTGTCAACACTCATTGTTTCTTGTGTTATTAATTTTAGCCGTTCTGACAGGAGTGAAGGTGGTATCCCTGTTCATCAAGGATATTGGCCTGTAATTCTCCTTTTTAGTGGAGTCTTTGTCTGGTTTTGGAATCAAGTAATGCTGGCCTCATAGAATGAGTTTGGATGTTTTCCTTCTATTTCTATTTTTTGGAACCGTTTGAAAAGAATAGGTATTAACTCTTCTTTAAGTGTTCATTTATTTATTTTGAGAGAGAGAGAGAGAAATAGATAGTGGGAGAGGGGCAGAGAGCAAGGGACAGAGGGAATCCCAAACAGGCTCGGCACTGTCAGAGTAGAGTCCAATGTGGGGCTTGAACTCACAAACTGAGATCATGACCTGAGCCGAAACTAAGGGTTGGATGCTTAACTGATAGAGTCACCCAGATACCCCTTTACTCTTCTTTAAATGTTTGGTAGAATTCCCCTGGGAAGCCATCTGGCCTAGGACTCTTGTTTATTGGGAGATTTTTGATTACTGATTCAATTTCTTTGGTGGTTATGGGTCTGTTCAAATTTTCTATTTCTTCCTGTTTCAGTTTTGGTAGTTTGTGAGTTTCTAAGAATTTGTCCATTCCTTACAGATGGTCCAGTTTGTTGGCATATAATTTTTCATGGTAATCACTTATAATTAATTATATTTCTGTGGTGTTGGTCGTGATCTCTCCTCTTTCGTTTGTGATTTTATCTATTTGGGTCCTCTCTCTCTCTCTCTCTCTCTCTCTCTCTCTCTGTCTCTCTCTCTGGTAAGTCTGGCTAGGGGTTCATCATTTTTGTTGTCTTTCAAAGAGTAAGCTCTTAGTTTCATTGATCTGTTCTCCTGTATTTTTTTGTTTATATATTATTTATTTCTGCTCTAATCCTTATTATTTCCCTTCTTCTGCTAGCTTTAGGCTTTATTTACTGTTCATATTCTAGTACCTTTAGGTGTAAGGCTGGGCTGTGTATTCAGGACCTTTCTTGCTTCTTGAGATTGGCCTGAATTGTAATATACTTCCCACTTAGGACTGCCTTGCTGCATCCCAAAGGTTTTGGACTGTTGTGTTTTCATTTTCATTTGCTTCCATCTATTTTTTAATTTCTTCTTTAATTTCCTGGTTAACCCATTCATTTTTTAGTTGGATGTTCTTCAACCTACATGTATTTGAGGACTTTCCATTTTTGTCTCCCCATGTGACCCATGGGATCCTCAGACCTTGCTGCCTGTTCCCAGGGCTCTGCCCTGCTTCCTTACCAGAGCACCACCAGGGCCTGACCTCTGAAACTTCAGACTCTGTGCTCCACTGTTTATAAAAGACTGTAGGCTCTTGTGTGTGTTTTCACTCTTTCTCTCTAGCTGCTTTTAGGCAGAGTGCTTTCTTTATTAAAAAAAAATTTTTTTAACGTTTATTTATTTTTGAGAGACAGAGCATGAATGGGGGAGGGTCAGAGAGAGGGAGACACAGAATCTGAAACATGCTCCAGGCTCTGAGCTGTCAGCACAGAGCCCAACACAGGGCTCAAACTCATGGACTATGAGATCATGACCTGAGCCATAGTAGAAGTCAGATGTTTGACTGAGCCACCCAGGTGCCCCAGGGGGAGTGCTTTCTTATGCAAACACAATGTGCTGCTCTCTCTTCCCCTTTGTCTTTCTCATCTCCACAAGAAGGGTTCCCTCTCCTCTGTGGCACCATGGCTCTTCTCTCTCCCTATTCACCTCTCTATACCAT